>NC_036657.1:4964190-4994025 GCF_002806865.2 Cucurbita pepo subsp. pepo | reverse complement strand
TTTTTTTTTTTTTTTTTTTTTTCTTTCCCGGGTCGTTACATATATATTAGCTTGGTGTCTGTTAAGATCCTGAAATTTAATCTAAAGACTACCGTTCAAGGGAGGGAATGTTGAAAAAGATTTAGTTACTATCGGTATGTTTTAGTTCTTGAATATCTTATCTATGATCTTATGCTGATATCAAATGATAGATATGATCTTATGACAAATTCTTTGTTTTGGCATGTTTTAGTTCCTGAATATCTTATCTATGATCTTA
The DNA here is from genome assembly GCF_002806865.2 of Cucurbita pepo subsp. pepo. NCBI lineage: Eukaryota > Viridiplantae > Streptophyta > Magnoliopsida > Cucurbitales > Cucurbitaceae > Cucurbita > Cucurbita pepo. Next base: position 4,993,766 of record NC_036657.1, on the reverse strand, counting down.
TGCTGATATCAAATGATAGATATGATCTTATGACAAATTCTTTGTTTTGGCATGTTTTAGTTCTTGAATATCTTATCTATGATCTTATGCTGATATCAAATGATAGATATGATCTTATGACAAATTCTTTGTTTTGGCATGATATTTTACTTTTTGTTAAGATTTTATTTTTATCTTGAGAATTGTTACGCTTTAAATATGGTCCTTTTTCACCTAAAGTACCAAATTTTCTTTCTTCCTAAACTTATCTCAATGTAGATGAAATTTTTTTATCTACCCACTCCAATCAATAACCCATATGTCTTCCTAAATTTGTAGCAACGAAAATTTTGTTAAAATCCATTTTATAGTTCAAATAAGTCAATTTGTTGGGATGAGTTAGAACCGTTGTTCATGATCTAAGATAATATTCTTTTTTCAACTATTATTATTATTTTTTTTATTATTATTATTATTATTTGTTATTATTTGTGATTCATCCATCTCTTTGTTGAGTTTTGAGTGCATAATTTGTGGGAAGAGCTCTATTGGATTCCTAGGGCCGCAAACTTTCGAATCCAATAAAATGAAAAAAGATTGATGAAATATTTCATCATAAAACAAAGAACTAAATAAAATAAATGAACGATTAAATGAAAAGTATCTTGTTCTAGCCTTCATCTAAGAAAAATAAATGCGACTACTGTATGCATGTGTCATAGTCTCTAGTTGCTATATCATCGTCAGCCATACACGGATGTCTTGCCTTTACCTGAAATAGAAGTAACACGTGACTTTAGTATTTTAAGAAATACTCACTAATTGACTCCACTATTGGGGTTAAATGCAAACACATACAATTTCATGAATAAGACCTATTATATTAGTCTATATTCCTTAGGCGGCTATCCTAACGGGTAATTGGGGTGTGTACTTAATTTATATCATTTTATCATATCATTTCTCATACCATTTATCATATCTTTCATGCATACCTCAGGGTTGTATTTCATGCTAATTCGTCGTTTTGCATGTCAATCATATCATATAATTCAGATTACATGAATATATCATATCATAACGTTCCATGCTTCTAAATATAACAATTTTCATCATATACATATCAAACCATAACATATCGTATCATAATATATCATATCATCAACATGTCAATTTAGCATATATCTTGTACCATAACATATACCATATTACTTTCATAACATATCACAACATATGTATGTTCGCTATTCACATGTCGTACCATAATCATATCATATCGTAAACACTTCATAGTCATACCATTTCCATATGTATATCCTAGCCATATAGTTTCCTAAACTTGTTATAGTTTTATCGTTCTTATAGATCGCATAGTTATATCTTTTCATGAACATACCTTAGTCATATCGTTTCCCAACGTATCCTAAATCATATCGTTTCATGAACGTAGCCTAGTCATACCGTTATAAGTACATTTTCTTATCCTATTGTTCTATCAATCTATCATAATCCTATCCTTTTCTATCAATAACCTAACCATATCGTTTTATCAATTGTTCGTGATCATATTGTTTTCTATACATAACTTAACCATATCGTAATATTAATCATATCTTAACTATAGTGTTTTCTATACATAACCTTATCGTATCGTTTTATGAACATATCTTAATCCTATTGTTACATTACATTTAGTGCACCCTTCTCGTATCCTATCTCAAGCATACCATTCACACATCATAATAAATACATATCACATCATAATCATATCGATTCATAAATAATTCACACATATCAATATATATGACCCGTGCAAAACTACGAGGCACGTATCAACATCATGATGTGATATGTATTTAACAATCTTGGATGACCTAAGCCGAAGTTCTATCTAACTCCAAATTAGCTTGCTTTCGTCCCTCGAATTCATTCCCTCTTATGTCAAGACGCTTCACCCTATTAAAAATGTTCGCCTAATTCCTTCATTAATTCTAATTCCTAAATTTTATTAAGTATTTAACAAATTCTTAATCTTGTAATTTAGATTTAATGTTTCTTGGGATAAAAATATGTCTAACAATACAATGTCTATTAACATAAAATTTATTAGATACTATGATTTCATAATGTATTTGAGAATTACTATATAATATCTTCCCTTCTCTTTCTCTCTTTCTCCTCCCTACGTGATTTTTCTTTCTATATTGTTTCTATGTTCTCATTATATTCTTTTCTTGTGTTTTCATTCTTGTAACGAACTTAAATTTCTACTTACTCAGAGTCGCTACTAACGTCTCATGCTCTGTTAAAATGCAGAATCTAAAAGAAAACATCATCTTTAATATAAATGTTTAAAACGTTTAAAACATCTTCTAACTATGGTAAACACCGCCGGTCGTACGTGTTTCAAACGAAATACTCAAATTCAAAATTAAACAAATAAAAAATAAAAATAATTTAAAGTGATGAGATGCAAGACAACTTATTTTAACCTAAGACTAGGAATTTGAATATGCATCTATCCTATGCACATGTCACAGTCTCTACTCGCGATGCCGCCGTCATCCGTACATGGGCGCCTTGCTGTTACCTGAAAAATAATATGGCACACAACCTAAGTATTTCGAAGAATACTCAGTAAGTGAACCCATTATAGGGGCCATGCTAAATGCAATCACATGCAATCACGCTCTAGGGACCTATTTCTATCTCATCTCATACTAGGAGTGGCCTCTAGTCCGGACTACTATGGATGTGTAGTACTTCCCTACACACGACCCACACGTGCGAACGTGAATCCCCAGGCGGCTCGCACACCCCCTGGACCCTCTTTGTCAAGCTAGCTGTCTGTAGCGATGTTCGGAGATCAGCGAAATCCCTGGTGTCATGCTCCCCATGATCACCGTGCTCATCATACTGTGCGCATCCACAATCGTTTTGTTTAGGGGAAGTATCCTTATGCTTATATATATACAACATGCATGAGGTCCCTCTAATTCCCATCTTAACATCTCTTCTGACACAACCCTCTAGTTCCATCTCTTTGTTACATTAAGTGCATCAAACATATCAAGTACGTTATACATCAAAATATATAAATTACGTACATTATCATGTAGCATAGCTCAAACATCATACTCATACATCATCCTAGCTCATACATCATCATACAACTATTGTACGGTGTCATGTGTAGAACTCATACATCGTAAACTTAACTGTAACACATACTATTTTTAGCCTATCCCATACTAAGGCCACTTACTTGGTTGGCCTTGGCCGAAGTACTCTTTATTTTAATTAAGGTAAGCTCCCGTTCCTCAAGAGCTGCTCCAAAGGTTACCCGGTTTCATTTCCTATCACACTGTTCGTCACCTTCCGTTATATTTCACAATTAAATTAATAATCAATTACTAAATGTAAAATACGACTAAAATAATGACCTCAATTACCTTAATCGGGGCCGAAAATAGGTCTAGAAGGGTCTGAACGCTGGAGATTGAGCTAAAATATGAAAGCCAAGCCGAAATCAATCGAGAAGCCGCCAGGGAAGCCACCAAGTCATCAAAGTCGAGCCAAGCGGAATGGCTGCTTGCACCACTGAGTGACATGTGGCAGCAGCAGGGTGAGCCACGTCATATCGCAACGTCGGGTATTGAGATTTGAAGTCATGGGTTTTCTGGCCGGAGTTCTCTTCGGTTTTCCTCTCTCTCAGATTTCTTTTCCTTTCTCTATTTGCAGGCGTACTGGGAGTGGTGGGGAGCGTGGTTGAAGGCTGAGAGGCTTTACTGAGGAGAAAAGCGAGCTCCGGAGTCGTGTGGAGAGCAAGAATTCTGGCTGTCGCCGGAATTCTCGCATCCTTGTTCATTCTATTCTCTCCACAATTTTATTATGGTCATTTTTAATAGATTCTCAATTTTAAGTTCAGAGGTTGGTTGAGATTTAGGAGGAGGTAGACTTGTTTTAAAATATAATTTTTTTATTTATTTAGATATTGGAGAGAATTAGTTTGTGAAGTGGGTAATTTTCATTTTCATTCTTTTTCTAATTTTTATTTTTATTTTTACCGTCTATTTTTCTACTGTTGGGTTTTATGTCCTAAAACTCATAGTTTGTAAACAAAGATATATTCTATTTTCAATAAAGTTATTATTGTTGTTTATTCAGAAAAAATTGTTATTGAATAAAGTGAACTTTACGATCATTAATCTAAATCCAATAAACTAAGAACACTCTGGCTATAGTATGACTACTTGAACTATATGTAGAGACATAAGAGTGGATCAAGTTCAAGTATATAGTCAAAATGATCTATAGTATAAGGATAAGGCTGAGTACCTTATTCTGGGGACACTATGGATGCGGCCCACTTTTGTATATGATATAAACAATGCGATCACTAAATTGTGCATGTGGAGACATGTGAGTGGGGGCGTCCTATGCAATGAGTATTGCATAAGATCGGACCATGAAGAAAACCACTCTCACTTTATAAAGTCGTTTACTGTTGAGACTGATTTTCTTTTCATTCGATAACCTAGGTAACTCGGTTTTAATCCTGAGCTAACCATGAACTCCTGTTTATTCGGAATTATCCTTAGATTTGCATGGGTGAGAGTGGCTCTAGTTCGCCGACTCAACAGGCCTCCCATTTCAGGGGTAAGACTGGGTGAATGGCTGGGGACGTGGGGTGCAAGACGGAATTCACTCCTACCCACTTTTAGGGATAGAAGAAAGGTAGTTCCCTTAAGCACTGACTCCAGGTCTTGAACAAGGGGCCCCACCCTCTCATTGGCCTGAGAGGGATTCGGTTTACTGGTTGGACCACAAACCAATTGTTTATTAGAGGATCAGTGAGACATAAGGAACAAGAAGTAACTTCAGGGGTAAAACGGTAAATTGACCCAGCTCTAGTTACGAACAACCTGTGAAGGATCGACTTACTAATCATGGTTATATCAGATGGACAGAAATATATCTATAGTGAGGGGAGTGCAACTACTAGGCTATAGTGGAGTGTCCTAGTAGTTAACGAATGTTGGTTAACCAGGTTAATGAGTTTAATCGGTTAATCTTGAATCGTTGGAGCCCATGATCTATAGGTCCATTAGGTCCCTCTGCTAGCTCATATCGGACTAAACCATAGAACAGTGTGACGAGTGAGTTCGAAGTGTTCGAATTCAAATTAGGGAATATGCGTTACATATATACGATATATTTAACCGCAATTTTATTTTATTTACGAAATAAACGAAAAGAGAGAATCTGAGATATTTAAATAAGATTTAAATATCTTAATCAATTATGTGTCGGAATTGACTGGGATTGGCATTTGAATTAATATTAAATATTAATTAAATAGTTTAATTAATTATTTAATGTTACTTTAATTTGAAATTCATTATTCAAATTAATTGTTGAATTAAAATGAAGAAAGTCAAAATGTTGACTTTCATCTAATTAAAATGAAGAAAGTCAAAATGTTGACTTTCATCTAATGGAAAAATCATGTTAGTGGAATTTTGAGGTGTCAAAATTTGGTTTAACCAAACTTGCATGTTTGCCAAATAAACCCCACAAGTTTGAGTGGAATTTTGAGTGTCAAAATTTGGTTAACTCAAACATGCATGCTTGCCACATAATCCCAAACATTTGAGTGGAATTTTAAGTGTCAAGATTTGGTGATCTCAAGTTTGCATGAACATGCAAACTTGACTCTTTAAATAGAGTGATCATGATACTTGGAAGGGATTCTTCATCTTGATGAAAAACCTCTCACAAGCACTCTCTTTCACGTATACAAAATCCCTCCCAAGTTTAGTCACTCACCGGATTCCACAATCCCGTTCTAAGGCCGGAGAATAGTGGAGAAGACACTAGTGGTGGTTCGAAATCGGTTCGTGAGGCAAAAGGAGTTTGAACTACAAAAGGTTAGTATTTAAACTCATTAAGTTTTAATACTTATGAACATGCTAGTCATTTACAATAATTGATGTTCTAAAAGTGCCTAAGATCCAAATTGCTTCCGCATGTGTTACATTAACACCATCATCTACGTGGCTATCCTAACGGACAATTTGGATATGTACTTAATTTTCCTACACACGGTCTACACGTGCGAGTATAGACCCACTAGTCAGGTCGCACACCTCCTGTAGGCCCCTTTCTGATCGGGGAGCATTCTTTGGTAGCTGTTAATGTCAGACACCCGTTAGGAATAGCAACCGTCACGGCAGCATTATGATAAACATAATGATCCTTCCCTTGCCTTGTAGCGTACACGTCTGTACTATCGTGAAGGATAAGGGATAACCCTCGATGCATGAGCACACAATAATGCATGAAGTCCCAACATTTTTCTATTTTCACTATCATTTAATACAATCTCGCTAGCGTCTTCCTTCCTATCATATCATTTGTCATATCTTTCATGCATATGTCGGGGTTGTATTTCATGCTAGTTAATCGTTTTGCATGTCAAACATATCATATCATTCATGTCACATATATATCATATCATAATGATTTTATGCTTTCAAACATAACAATCCGCATCATGCACATATCATATCATATATCATAACAGTCACATAACATATCCCGAGCATGTCTTCAACATATCATATTTTAACATATCAATTCATCAAATACAACATAGCAATCACATCTCATAGCATATACATATCATTTCATAATAGTTTGCATATACGGACATATGACACGTACGAAACCACGAACACGTGTCACCATACAACACACAATTATAACCAAACGACCGTACGGTCACTTACTTGGTTGGCTTAGGCCGAAACTACTACTAATCCCTTGATGCTAGTTTAACGCTACTCTTTGAAATTTAATTCTGCCTAAAGAGTCAAACATCATAAATTAAAATTCTAATTGACTCACCTAGTTTTTTTTTTTTTTGCATAAAATAATTTAAACTTACTCCTAATAATCCTAATAATTTAAACAGAGTCCAACATCATAACTTAAAATTCTATTATAGAATTGACTCACTTAATTTTGCATAAAATAATTTTAACTTACTCATAATAATTTAAACTGGCTCACCAACTTAAACCTAATAATTTAAACGAGTTAAGCCTAATTATTCATAGATACTTTAAACTTGATTCCAAAAATTTAAACTAAGTAAAATGTAGTCGTACTAACTTCAAAAGGTTTTCGAAAAATTGAAATTAGGAGGAAAGAGTCCGAGCGTATCAGACCCAAATCAGATCATCTAAAATGTTAGTCTTGAGGGGTTAAAAAGTGTATTCTAATCATTCAAGTGGGAGACTAAAATGAGATTTCAATTTTATAGTTGAGGCCAACCATCACTTCTAACTTTAAGCAATGTGGATAATCTTTTTTTTATTATTATTATTTTAATGCCAATATTTTGGGGTATTACAAAATTTCTAGTTAAAATATAGAAATCTACTAAATCCCCCAAAGTCTCTAAAACTCAACAAAATTATGAATGGCCAAATACAAAAATTGAAAAAAAAAAAAAATAATAATAATAATAATAATAATAAATAATATTTTTTTATCATGAGGAATCTTATTTGTTGATCAAAACAAATTGACTCATTTGAACTGCAAAAATGAATCACCAAAATTTTCAATCTTGAATCATAATTTTGATGGGAGGTCGCTTCCTGACTATTTTAAAAATATTTAAGGCTCGTGTTATTATATTTTTAAATAAAGGCAAGGCGTTTCTATAAGGCTGACGGAGATATTGTAAATCTCGGGATTGTGGCACATGCATAGGATAAATGTGCATTTTCTTTAATAGTATAAGTTAGTGTAAATTGAGTTGTATTTTCCATTTAATAAGTATAGGTTAGTTTAATTCGAACTTTAGTTTCTTTGTAGTATAGGATAGTATAGGTTAAATTGTATTTTCATTGATAGTATATAGTATAGAACTTTTATTTGGTTTCATTTCTTTTATTATTTTCCTTGTATTTGTTTACTCTCGAGGTAATAAATGAAGTATGAAATTAATGTTGCATTTATAAGAAGATCCCATAAAGTTAGTTCTGCATTAAATGTTCAAAATTGAATGTATAGTAGTAGCCTTAGATTAAATAGAGAAATTTAGGGTCGTTACAGTCCAAAAAAAAGTAAGATCACTTGTCTGATTAGCTTAGGCTTACATCACGGATTTATCCTCAAAGAAAATTCTATTTTGTCCTTAAAGAAAATTCTATTTTGTCCTTTGAAATACAAGCAAACTTATGTGAACCCATGACATCAATTTCAAGTTTAAACTTTTTCAAAATTAATTTTCTAAAATTTACAGTGATCCATGTCTTAGATTTTATGTCTTAGATTTTATGCCAACATTAGAGACTTTGCATGAGAAAAGTTTTGGAATGTTTATATATATATATATAATTCTTATTATTAAATTTCTAGAGGACATCCGAATAATCACTACCCATGTGAGGTAAAACTCTTTTTAAGTAAATGAGAATTTGGAAAGAGTTTTGAGTCAAGAAGTTTTGGGTAAAGGTTAGTTGGGGAGAGAGATTTGAGGAAAGGGATTGTGATAGGTTATTGAAGAGAAGGTTGGGAAATTAGGTTTTTTTATTTATTTATTTATTTATTTATTTTTAAGAATTCATTATTTTACATTTTAGTAGTTAATATGTTGNAAAAAAAAAAAAAAAAAAAAAAAAAAAAAAAAAAAAAAAAAAAAAAAAAAAAAAAAGAGTAAATATGTGAAGATATTTTTTTATTCTCAATAAATTAAATTAATTGTAGATAGGAATTCAACACTCTCCTAATTTGAGCCCGGGTTCCTAAGGTTATTTCTTTTCATGGTCTTCTATGGAAACATTCTTTGGAGGTGCATAAACTAATTGGGATCGTCCTTGCTCGACGAATTATCGTGTATCCTCAAATTAGATTTTTAAGTTTTCCTTAAAGCTCTTCAATGGCAGATTGGATTACGCGAATGGTTTTTAGGCACTTTCAGCACTCGGTTCCTTCATAGAATTTGTCGGTAATCTTGTTTAGAAACTATAGGAACAAGGTTAGAAGGGAAATGGGGGAGAATTCTCTTGAATTTGGAAGAATTCTGAGTAGTAGACCCAAAATCTAAACGCTTATTGTCGACGATTGGAAGCTAAATGTTCCTCGATTCTTGTTCTAAACTATTGCTCCAACTTCAAACTTTATAGGGGAAGCTTCCATCGACGCCGAAACCTTCAGAATTGTCCTTATTTGGAGATTGGATTTTCTGGATAATCCGTCTCAAATATCCTCTCTGATCAGCAAGCTACCGACTTTCAATTTGAATTCTGACGGTTGGATTTTATGATATGTGAACGTTCTCGATCGTGTCCAATTTTAGAGGAGATCCAACAGCTAGATTTTGCGATTCAAAGGATTTTGTACAGGAGGTCACTGTGGAGGTTCTGATTTTGAGCAAAAGGGCATATCTGTAATTATCCATAATTTCAGGAGTATTTTGGTAACTTATCACTTTCTGAATATTTTATTATTATTTTTCCAGAAAAAATTATAATTTTTCTAAAATTCTCTCCATCCCTTCCTTAACATCTTGAAATTTGTTTTAGATAAGGAATTAAAAATCCTAAAAATTTCTTAAAAATTAGTGGTTTTGGCTTCCTATTTCCTTTTCCAAAAGAAATCCTTAAAATTTCTTCTTAGGTACAGAATTGATTAATAAGACCCTTGTCTATGCTTAGACACCTTAATTTATTTCCTTGGATCCTTTCACGTTGGCCACTTATTCTTATTGAAGTTATTTTCCTTCATTTTTGTGGTGTTACGTATATTTGTTATAGATATTAAAAGTGGTAGTGTCGAAAGAAAATTTTGTCATTATGGAGTATGTAAATATGAAATTAAAGTATCCGTATGAACAAACAAAAAAATTATGAGACAACACCATAAAAGTTGAAATATTGTATACTTAAACTGATTTATGAACGATGCAAGTGACTTTAATGGGATCTAATTGAAAAGTTATAAAGCTACCACCGCAAGTATGAAACTTAAGTGGTAGTTTAAAAGTATCGAGCCACATTGTGGATGAGATATTAAGATCATGATAAAAGTTTTATAGGTATATTTGGAGATGGACAGTTTGAGATTTTCAGGATACCTTAATGATTTAAAATTGATTTGGGTAGGAGCCATGAAAAAAATCTCATTGATTGTGTTATCCGGCATTATGAATATATGAAAAATTTTAAAACGAGACTTTGAGGATGTATGAGTCAAGAGGTAAATTATTGGACCTCTAGCAAGGCTTAAAACAATGTAACTCAGGTAGCGCTTAATCTATTGATTTAGTTGAAGAAAGGAAGTAAGTCATCTTAAAAAAGAGTGAGAAAATTGGAATTAAGGTTGTGTTAAGTAGTTAAGGTTTTGTAACACTAGAGTCTAAGTGAATGTTGATTTCAACAAAGCAATCTAACCATGAACCTACTCAATCAATTCTGTTGCTCATGAAATTTTAGAAAAAGTCTCAATATAACACGATAAGGTTACGTATGAAATTTGGTAATCACTAAATTATGACGAGGGGATAAATTAAAGGTCAGTATAAAATGACTAAAATGCCCCTATAATTATGTGCTAATAAGAACTCTTATATCATGGTTTTAAGGGATTATACAAAAATACAAAGCCACTTGAATGTATTGCAATTACTCTCTCTTAATACCTTTAATAACTTTAATGAGGATAATAATTAGATTAATTTGGTTATTAAAGCATATTTACTTCATTTTAAATTTTAAAATAACACATTCTATTCTAGGTCCATTTTAATCAATTTTTTACCCTTTTTTATGAGTAAACGTAAATTCTTATAACACAACAATCAATTAGAATAGGTGGACGTAAAATAGAGGATTTGAAAATTGACTTATCGTAATAGTCTTTTTTTCAAGGAAGATTCCAATTTATTCCTCTTTCACGAATCGGTTTTAAACAATATTGGAGAATTGTTCTCGAAGATCTTTCTTTTTTTTTTTTTTCTTTTGTAGACATGATTTAGTGGACTCCCCACCCATGAGCCATCAAACTATTAGCCCTATAACAATATTAATGATATAATAAAAAGTAATAATAACAATATTAATGATATAATAAAAGTAATAACAATGCAGTTAAGTTGGCAATTAATACATTAAGTTCTCATTTATCCATTCAAAGTTTGGTAGCCATCTTTCTAAATTTCTTCCTATTAATTATTTTTTTCATATTTAAATCTTAATTTTTTTTAAAAAAAAATTTACCATCAAATACACTATCACTATTGAAAGTGATGTAAAAAAAAAAAATAAATAAATAAATAAATAAATAGAGAAGAGCTTGTATTAAGTTCTTGTTTAATAATCAATTATGTAGCTTTGTATAGGCATATTTTCACAACTTTATTTAAATTTTTAGCTAAATTAAAAAAAATACTTTAAAAAATATATAGTTCAAAATTTGAAAGAGAATATTATAGATGAAAGACAGAATTAAACCATAAAACTAGAAAATACTCTTTTGAATAGAATAGAAATTATTAGTATTCTGTTTTAAAACTTTCTTAGTGTTTCAAAAATATATTTAAAAATTTTAAAAATTTCATTAATATCCTTCCACTTTTTTTAAAAAAATATCATTATCGTTAATAGTGTACGCATTCGTACCATCATAAAAGAGAGGTATTCTCCAATGCATGAATACACAATGATGCATGAGGTACCAACTTTTTTCTTTTTATTATCTTGTACAACAACCTCTATTGTGCTTTCTTTTTATATCATATCATTTTATCATAATTTTTGATGCATATATAAAAGTTGTCTATTGTCCTAATACATCATATTGCATGTCAATCATATCATATATCTAGTCATGTCAACATATGTCATATCATAACTATATCATTTCTTCCAATGTATTGTATTATATTATGCACATATCATATTTTATGTCATGTCAATCATCCTACATCATAACATATATCATAATATTCACATATCATATTATGAATATGTCGTCAAGCATATCGTGTTGTAAACATATCATTTCATCACATATATTATCTCATTTTCATATCATATCGTACACATATATTTCATAACCTTTCACATATAACGAGTATATGACACATGCAAAGCCACAGGCACGTGTCATCATACAACATACAATTATAAATAAACTGGTAGTAAGGCCACTTACTTGGTTAGTCTATGCTAAAGCTACTACAACCTCTTGATGCTTGATAATGCTTGATACTAGCTTAACACTATTCTATTAAATTTAATTATACCTAAGAAGTCCCACAATCATCCATTAGAATTTTGACGTGTGAATTGACTCACCTAATTTTGCATAAAATAATTTAAACTATCTTAATAATTTATATTAGCTAAGTGTAATTAGCCATAAAAACTTAGTATAGTCTAATTATAGATAAATAATTTAAAATTAGCTAAAACATAGTTATATTAATTTTAAACATTTTAGTAGAGTTGAAACTAGAAGGGGCAAAGCATTGAAACTAAAAGTAAAGAGTCGAGTCTATCAAACCCAAGTCGGATTAGGCAAAATGCTAACATAAAGATATAAGAAAATATATTCTCCAACTAGCTTTGAACTGTTTAAATGGGATGCTAAAATGAAAAGAGTGACCTTTCTTATATACGGTAGGTCAACTCCCCACTTCTCAACAATGTGGGAAAAAAATTTCCTACGTTTTTTTCTAATTTTTTTTTGGGTTATTACACAATATATTTGTAACATCCGTAGCAAACCAACGTTAAATGTTCTTAACTTTCATAATAATTTTAATAGTAGGGTAGGTTGGGTTGCATTATAACCATATTTTGGGTTGGTGGTGACCCAAAAAAAAAAAAAAAATGAAGTTCCAAACCCTCTAAAGAAAACTAACCTTAAATTGGATTAGGTAGTCTTGAATGGGTGGAATTATCTAAAATATTAATACCCTATTAAATATTGTGTTGAGCACTTCTAAATAATTAACTCGTTTGCACAAGATGTGCAAGAAGGAAATAGAAATGAAGATTTTTTTGAGCAATTTTAGTTTCATCTCTCTTGTTTTTGTATCATTTGCATCATGGGGTTGTGGAAGTGACAATCTTCAAGATTTTCTTCACTGTATTTCTCTTCATTCCTCAAACCATAATTCAAATTCAACTCTAATTCACACTCCATCTTCTTCCTCTTACCTTCACCTTCTAAATTTCTCCATTCGAAACCTCAGATTCGCAGAATCCGATACGCCCAAACCAGTCGCCATCGTCACACCATGGCAAGCTTCCGAAGTCCAAACCACAGTCATTTGCTGCAAAACTCATGGCCTCCAAATCCGAACTCGCAGCGGCGGCCAAGACTTCGAAGGTCGTTCTTACGTCTCTAATGTCCCATTTGTGTTGATCGATTTGATCAACCTTAGTTCAATTACTATTGACACTGAAGACGAGACTGCATGGGCTCAATCCGGGGCGACCGTGGGCGAACTGTATTACAAAATCGGCGAGAAAAGTCGAACCCTTGCATTTCCGGCCGGGTTAGTGGCTAACCCCCTCTAATGGCTCAATTCGGGATGCTTGTAAGAAAATATGGTCTAGCCGTGGACAATGTGGTGGATGCTCAACTTGTGGATGCAAATGGGAAGCTTCTTGACAGGGATTCGATGGGGGAGGATTTGTTTTGGGCCATTAGAGGGGGTGGCGGAGGAAGCTTTGGGATTGTTTTGACATGGAAGTTGAAGTTGGTTCGAGTTCCGCCAACGGTTACGTCCTTCGCTGTTCACAAAAGTTGGGACCTCAATGCAGCTAAGCTAATCCATCGGTGGCAATACGTTGCGCCCGAGGCAGATGAAGATCTATTCATCACCGCTTCGGTCATAGGTTTGCTTAATTCTTTCGACACCCTGTTGAGGTTTATATGATCGGAGAATTATGCTAACTTATTTTCTAACGCAAAATTATTGGTTAGATGTTTTTTTTCGAATTTGGGGTTGGATTAATTTTTTTAAAAATTGGAACAAATGAGAATTGGTTTGGGTTGCAAATTCAAATTCAAGCGATGGAGGTGGAAGAATTATGAAGGCTTCATTCTTCTCCTTATTTCTTGGAGAGGCAGCCGAGCTTGTTTCTCTTATGGCAAAGGCTTTCCCAGAGTTGGAGCTCACAAAAGAAGACTGTCTCGAAATGAGTTGGGTTGAATCAATGGCCTTTTCAGCAAGTGTGTTTGTTTCTGCTGAAAGCTTGGAACTATTGCTTGATAGAACCACCCAACTCAGCAATGGCAGGTACAAGATCAAATCTGATTATGCCACTGAACCCATCTCAGAAACCGCCCTCAATGGTATATGGGAAAGGTTCAAAATTGAAGAACTAGAAACATTGCAGCTCGTACTGATCCCTTTTGGAGGTAAAATGAATGAGATTTCTGAAACAGATACCCCCAACCCACATCGAGCTAGGCATCCCATACATATCGGCTACTACGCTACATGGCACCGACCCGATGCTGATTCGAGACACTTGGAATGGACCCGAGAGCTCCATGATTACATGACTCCTTTCGTATCGAAATCGCCGAGAGCTGCATACATTAACAACAAAGACCTTGACATTGGAAGAAACAACGAGGATGGGATCCCGACTAGCTATGAAGAAGCAAGCATTTGGGGGCATCAATATTTTGGAATTAACTTTGAAAGGTTAGTGGAAGTGAAAACGAAGGCTGATCCTTTTAACTTCTTCCGGCATGAGCAGAGCATACCATCGGTAGCACCGATACGAGGAATCCAAGCAAAGATGGCTTCATACTCCGATGTGTCTTACGAGACCATGCCTAGTGCAATGCAATATCTCTAGCTAAAGCTAGATTTGAAATACCTAAAATCACTACTATCAGATTATCAGATTAGCCTAAGCTCATAGGTGGAATATAACTCTTAAAATATTATCAATAAAATAATAAATTTCAACCTAAAAATAACTTTGTCATTGAAAATACCGTCATGATTTTACATGTTCAAAACATAATTCAGACATGAAATTAGTAATAGTAATGAAAATTAATTTGAAGCATGAAATGCATAACAACCTATTATAACCTATGTCTAGAAAATTAAATATGCTACTAGCCTATACACATGTTATGGTCTCTCATTGCAATGTCATCATTAATTGGGGGCGCCATGCTATTACCTGAAAAATGATGTAGCACATGGCTGTTAGGATCGCACAATAACACACACACTCGATCTAGATGAACACAAAGAATAAGAGAGAGAAAATGTGTCTTGTCTTTACCTAAAAAATGATATAGCACATGGCTGTTAGGATCTCACAGCACACAGATGTTAGGATCTCACAGCACACGGCTGTTAGAATCTAATAGCAACGCACACACTCTATCTAGATGAACACAAAGAACAGGAGAGAGAAAATGTAAGGAGAACTCTGGCTCAAGGTTCATATTGATGGCTTCATGTATGTACGAGAATATAGAGAATGAAGAAACTACATTTTGATAACAATTGAGGCTTTGAACAACCCCAACTTTCCAACATAACACATTTTTTCAATATGTTTGCTGGATTCTTTGCACTCTCTTTCTTCTCCAAACACATCACCATCTTCCACTAACTTGCGAGTGAAATTGTATTGCTTTTTGTGTTTTGTCTTTAAATGATAGACTTGGTTCCTCACCAACTGTATGACATTTTGCTTCTTGCTCAATTCTTCTAGATAGTCTATCATTCAGATCATCTCATTTCCAACTTCAGTATTGCCACGTACTCAACATCTCTTAATAGATGAAAAAGCAATGCATTTCTGAAGCCTAGACTTCCCATCATCCATGGTTTGCTCTCACTTGGTTGTATTCTCCAACTGTAGAGCCTCATCAAAGAACTCTAGTTACCCTCCATCGTTCAGCAACAAATAGTGTAATGAAGTATATACATATCTGGTACTCTAATAGTTCTGGATGGTCTTCTCAACACCTGCTCAGGTGTCACTTGCTCCACCTCTGATTCCTCAGAAACAATCTCAAGAGTTTCTTGAGTATTTGCTACAACATCACTAGGTGAATCTTTCCGCAACTCAACTTCAACTTCCACTTGCTTCGTTGTCTTGGAATCTTTTTTCTCTTTGTCTTTGTATAGGACATTTCCATCAAAAGTCACATCACAATGTCTTAGGACTTTTCTGTTCTTGTCATCCCAAAACTTGTACCCGAACATGTCAGAATAATAACTTATGAGATAGTACTTCACAGGCTCAGCGCCAAGCTTGTCACTCTTCTTTGGATCAAGACGAACATACGTAGTACAACCAAAAGTTCTCAAGTGAGAGTACTTGAGTTCTTTTCCTATCCATACTTGTTCTTGCAATTTGAACTTCAATGGTACTGACGACCCTCTATTGATCAAGTAGGCTGTTGTATTTACTGCATCGGCCCAAAATGAATCTTCATATTCTTTGTCCGCTCATTTAATGTTCTATTCATCCTTTCAGCAACACCATTTTGTTTTACTTTACTGAGAATTATCCTCATTGATTGAATTCCCTCAGCTGCACAAAATGATTTGATTCTGACATGTCGTACTCTCCTGTATTGTCAGACCTTAGGCATTTGGTATTCAAGTCAGTCTGATTTTCAACTTCAACTTCAGCTTTCCACTTTTTAAAGGTGCCAAACACATCTGACTTGTGTTTCAGTAAATAAATTCACACCTTCCTGTTGAAATCATCGATGAAGATGATGTAAAACTTGATCCGCCAACTGATGGAACTTGAGATGGTCCCCATACGTCTGTGTGGATCATTTCAAACCGCACTTTCTTCAATTCTCTGGCAGCCTTTGTGAAGCTAGCTCGTTTTTGTTTGCTCATAACACAGTTCTCACAAGGACTCATATCAACAGATTTCAAACCTTCGAAAACTTCTTTCACAGTCAGCATCTTCATTCGTTTTGACGCTCATATGTCAAAGTCTATTGTGCCATAGACTTGAATTTGAAGCACTCTCAACAACAACAGTCATGTTCATACACCATGTAGCACTCTCAGCAACAGTGCCATAGACTTGGATAGTATCAACTAGATCAACATGAAGGGAATAAACTCTTCATCCATGTAGCGGAAGCATTGAAAACCGTTTTGATTTTATTAAGAATTAAAAGAAAAGCAATAAATACGAGACTAAAAACTCTACCTTTGTAGAAACCCTAGCTTGCAAGTTCTTAAACCTTTTCAACCATGCAAAAAGCTCTTCAACATTCCACGAGATCTTCCTTACTATGACTCGAACACAAGGTCAAGGACTGTGGGAGTCTCTTAAAAGAAAATCCCTAAAGGATTGGAGAATAATAGTTTCTAGAATTATGTGGAAATGTAATTTCATTATTGAGAGAAAGTGGGAGATATTGGTCTATATTTGACCCAACCCAATCCTATTTCTAGGGACTATTAGAGAATCTTTTGCCAAATAATATATTTACATATTTATTAGGATACAATATTTTATACGAATCATATTTAAATCATATTTAGATATTATAAAATATCCTAATATATATTTAACTAATTTAAATTTATTCACATTTTAAATATATTCTTATTTAATGTATCAAAATATATTAATTGATTTAATATTTAATTGTATCAAATACAATAAATATATTTTTCTTTTAATTATCTAATATATTAAATATTAATTAAACTTTGAAATTAAATATACTTTATCTACTTAATTAATATATCTAATATATTAAATATTAATTTAACATTTCAAATTAAATTTATTTTCTCTTTTATATTTAATATATACAATATATTAAATAACAATTTGAACCCTTTAAATTTTCTTTTAAATAAATGGAACCTTTTAGCGTTACTATCAGCTAGCAAGGGGACCTTGTGAACCTACCGATTATAAGCTCTAATAAATTTAGAGTGGCACTCTTATGCGCCGCAAGACAAGTTATGTCCATTGATATAACCATTGCAAGCAAGTCGATCCTTCACGAGTTATTCATAATTACAACTGGGTTGTTTATGATCCAATCATAAACTAAGTCCCTCTCACGGCAATGAGAGGGTGGGCCCCATTGTTCAAGTCCAAAATCTGTACTTAAGATAACAACTCATCTACTTTCCTTATATGGAAAGGAGTGAATTCCATCTCATGGTATTATGTTTCCAACTCCCTATTTAGTCAAGTCCCAAAAATAGTAAGCATATTGAATCGGCTAGAAGAGTCATTCTCACCGTTATAAATTAAAGGACAAGCCCTCACACGCAGCAATTCATAACTCACTCAGGATTAAGATCGAGTCGCATATGATCATGATGTGAAATATTAATCTCTTAATTAACGGATTTATAAAGAGATATTAAATATTTCTTGGTTCAGTCTTATACAAACTCATTGTATAGGATACTCCCACTTACATGTCTCACATGAACGATTTGGATCAAATCGTTTGTAACAATTACAAAGTGGGTCGTATCAATAGTGTTACCAGGACGAGGCACCCAACCTTATCCATATACTCTTTAGGTTATTACTTGAACACGATCATTTTGTATGTCAACCACATACTATTCAAGATTACATTAATAACATTGAATTTTCATACCATGGACAACAATTAAATTACAAATAAAATAATAAAATTATTGTTCAAAACTAAATAATTAATTATGAGATTTTAGGGCATAAATTCCAACACAACCATCCAGTCTATCCATCCTTAAGCTTCTACCGTATTTTTGTACAGCACCAATTGGATCAACCTTGGAGCCAACTGATCCTTAAGCTTCCATTGCATTTATGGATAGCGTCAACAAGATCAACCCTAGAGCCTACCGATTCTTGAGCTTTGCAGAATCACATGAGCTAAAACAAAATCGAATTTTTTCTAGTAAGCAGCTAAAATGCCAAAATTCTAAACACTTCGTGATCAACTACGACTGATTCTTCCACCGGAGCAAATTCCTAAATGGATGCTTCACAGCTCTAGTTGCATTGCTCGCATGAACAAGATCCACAAATTTTGCTTCGATATTCGTATTTCCTCGAAGCTTCTCAAGAATGCAGCCTAAATAACTTCCAGTGAAAGAGATTTTCAGATGCTGATGTTGCCGCCCACATGAGCGAAAACAACATACTGAGTAGTGATGATGAAGAACCACTCCAATCCTTCAAGATCTCTAATCTTCGATACCATGAAGAACCTTGGCACTATGAACAGATGGTCAGCCTTCACTCTTGTCTTCAGAACCTTCTTCACATCCAACCTACCACCTCCACTCTCCTATTGCCTCTCACGATGTACATCATCGACAAGGAAGAATCGAACGACAACCTAGGCGAGCACATGGTATTGTCGTCCAAGCAAACCAGATCTATGCCAAGGCCGAGCTCACCCACCAACTGCAGGTTTTTTGGTATTCAGAGCCACAACTCGTTCTCATTCTTCATGTCCACGTCTACTGGCACCTCCTCACAATTTGGTGCCATTTTGTTTTTGAACTACTTCTTCGACTCTGACATCTTCACTTTGGACAATAATTTGTGAAGATCTTTGTGGGAAGATAATCTTCGATCTATATTTTTTAGAAACTGATATTTGATCCATCAATCTTCTTAATCTCGATCTTTAAACTTTCTATCTTCACGTATCGTGATGAATCTCTCTTAGCTCTGATACCATTTGTTAGGATCGCACAACTCACACACTCAATCTAAATGAAGAACATAAAGAACAAAAGAGAGAAGATGAAAGGAAAAATGTATGTGGAGACACCGGGATGTAAAACTTCATGGCGGCTCGAGTTTATTTATAGATGAATTTAAGTAGTCATAGATAAGATAATTTATCTTAAAAAAAAAAAAAAAAAACTAAATAGGAGAATAGATAAGATATCTTCTTAATTGGTACAGCTCTTATTTGAATTACCTTATTTTTTAAATCATAGATATTTATTTCTGTAATTAAATATAATTAAATGTATAGTATTTATGTTAAAATGACAATATTTATTATTATTTTTTTTTTTTACATTTTCTGAAAATAGATTATTACCTAGTCTCTTTTTCAATAATCAATTGATAAAAACTAAAATTTTCAAACCGTGGGTCCCTTCCAAATATTTCCAATTTAAACCTTTTTCTAAAAAAAATATTTTCAATAAAAAAAATACTAAATAACAAATTATTTCGACTGTTATATTCATTTATAAATATATTTTATTTTTTCCGTTTTTTTTTTTTTTTTTTATAATTTATCTTGTATCATTTTGTTCTAAAATAAATTTTAAATTAAGCACAATTTTATAAAATAATTTTTATTTAATAAGATTTTTTTATTAAAATATTTCTTTTATCATTTAATGATGGAATAAACCCAACTTAAACTATTTTTTTTTATATATATATATATAATACACATATAGTTTAGGACCAGAGTAATAATAATATGCTAATAGCATATTTTTATTTAAATTGAAAGGTGACATACATTTTAAGTTAAATTATAAAAAATACTTCTAAACTTTATAATTTTAAATATTATAATAATACCCTTAAACTGGACTGAAATTGATATTTGTAATAATAACCTTAAAATTTCAAAAAAGTTATATTAATATTTTTGTCACTTCTCTCATGAGTATAATGTATAACAGCTAAATCTTTAAATTTCTCTCTCTCTCTCCTTACCATAAATGACTGAAATTGAAACCTCCAAAGGTCTTTCTAAAACTCCAAAGAACATGACATGATGAGGTTAATGGCTTGAGATTAAATATTATGATCGGGGTATGTTATAAGCGATAGAGTTAGCTTTTAGCTTTTAAGCGATTAAGAGGCTACCCTAAGATTAAGTGGATCTCTAGGTTCATCCTTGATTTTTAATTAATCAGGATGTTACCTCAGGATTAAGATAAGCTCTAGGCTGATCCTTAAGATTAAGATAAGCTCTAGGCTGATCCTTAATTCTTAACTAAGCAAGATGTTGCTTCTTGATAAACTTTAGGTTATCCCTTGGTTTTTAAGCAACTAGGAGGTTACTCTAATTCAAGATGAAATCAAGGTTAGCTCTTGATTTTTAAGTAATTAGGTTGCTATCTTAAGATTCAGATAAGCTCATTTTTAAGTAATTAGACGACATATTATCATCATATACTTGTATACGACATCATACAATACAACTCATGTATCATCATAATTCATACAATTTTTTAGTTTATCCTATGGTAAGACCACTTATTTGGTTGGCCTTAGTCGGAGTACTCCCTAATTTAATTAACGTAAGCTTTTGTTCCTCGAGAGCTACTCTAAAGGTTGTTGGGGTTCGCTTCTTATTGCACCGTTTGTCACCTTTTGTTAGTATTTCATATTTTAATTAATAATTCAACTAACAATATGAAATATGGATCTAAAACGGTCTTAGTAAAAATCGAATTCTATATTTTTATTGTTTCTAAATTGTGTTGGATAATAAAACTTAAATTAAAAATATGTCAATTCTATGTTTTCATTTTCTAAATTGTGTTGGATAATAAAACTTAAATTAAAAATATGTCAATATTAATTTATGTTGCTTCTATCATTCCATCCAAATATTGTTTATTATAATATTATATTCACTAGGGACAAATTATAATAATTTATCTATCTTCCATTTTTTTCTCTCTATGTTGCAGACTCTGTTTGTTTCTTTCTTTGTAATACTTTGGTTAACTTTACCACCCATTTAATTGATTGATTCTGATTTTCTTTTCTTTCTTAAAAATATCACAATAAATTATTATTTTTTATTTAGGTTTAAAGTACTTCCATTTTCAATCTGATTTTCTTTTATTAAGAATGACTATGCAATTCTAAACAGAGTCATTTTCAATCTATTCTAATTTTCTATTTTTTTTCCCTAAGAAATGGCTATACAATTTACCCAATATTGTTATTGTTATTTTATTTCTAACTAACCAATTTCAACCGATTAACATCATTCAATAAAAGAAAGAGGAGAAGGTAAAATTGACATGACACTCTCTTCTATTATCTCCATAAGCTTCTCTTCCTAGAAAATCTTTCTATTTTTGTTTTTTTTCTTGAGAATGATGCACGGTTGTGAGGAGTTGGTTGAGTATTTTAGGGGAAGAGTTGTGTGAGAGTTTGGCCGAGATAGAGATTAGTTATTATTATTTTTTTTTTAACTCTACAATCCTTACATTATATACCCCTAAAAAAAAAAGACTTTCGTCCTCGAAAGTAACTCTCGTCCTAACTCATGGCATTTTTCTCTTACTTCGTCCTCATGCTCCTACGTGGGGGTCTTCGGTGTGGTGATTTTGTCACAACACCTTAACGAGCGTAATATCCCTATTGCATAATGTTTTTACTTCCCGAGCTAAGATTCTTATGAGTTTTTTTCCTCGTAACTCAAATCTTCATTGAGTTGGAGGGTTTCGTAGTCTATTACATGGACAGGGTCCATCATGTATTTCCTTAGTATCGACACGTGAAATACATCGTGTACTCATGAGAGAGAGGGAGGGAGGGAGGGAGGGAGGGAGGTAGGGATAACTTATATGCTACTGGACCGATTCGCTCAAGAATCTTGAATGGTACACAGAATCTGGGACTTAACTTGCCCTTGCATCTGAACCTCAAGACATCTTCCATTGGTGCTAGCTTTATTAAAACTGGGCCCTCTATCTCAACCTCTAAGCTTCTACGTCTTACATCGGTGTAGTTCTTTTGTCTACTTTGAGTGGTACACATACTCGCTCTCACCTACTTCGTTCCAGCTCGGGTCCTACTAGCTCTCTCTCACCTAGTTCGTCCCAACCTAGTAGGGACTTGCATTGTTTCCCATACAGGGCCTCAAATGGTGTCATTCCAATAATGGCTTGGAATCCCAACTTCCCTTAAAGTCTAATACGCAAGCACGTAGCATATCCTCTAAGATTTGGTTTAGGCGCTCTGTTTGTCCATCTGCTTGGGCCACAAGCTCACACTAACAAGCTCGGCTACCTCTCTCTTCATGCTCCTCCACCAGAGGTGGTGTTTTAAATCTTGGTACATCTTAGTACCTCCTGAATGCATGACAAATACCAAGTTGTGTGTCACTGTTAATATCTCTTTCTTTAGCTCCTCTATTGTCAAGACACACAGACGTCCCTTATACAATAGTTCTTCATTTGAGGATTTCAAGAATTCGTCTACTAGACTCTCGACTAGCTGGCTTACGACTTTCTGTAGGTTAGGATCCTCTCGTTGGGAGGTAATAATTCTTTGTCTAAGCGTAGGTTGTACTGCGAGTCAAGCCAGCTGCACTATGACTCCCTCGGTCATTACAGCTACGTTGGCTTGCTTGAAATCTTTTAGTACCCTTACTTCCCCCGTAATAAGGACTAGCAAGTAGGCCATCTTTCTACTTAGGGCATACGCGACCACATTTTCTATTTTAGGTTGGCAATGGATATCTATATCGTAGTCCTTCACCAATTCTAACCATCTTCCCTACCTCATTTTTAACTCTTTCTGGTGAATAATATTTTAAACTCTCGTGGTCGGTGAAAATTTGGGTTTTCTTTCCATATAGGTAGTTTTGTACTTTTTGTCTTACTTCACATTTCCAAATTGTCATAATCTCTTTAAAATCTTGCATACTTACCCTTAATATCATAAATGAGTCTCATATAGTTTTCTATAGTATTTCTTTTCTAGGATCTTGAAGAAAAAAAACATCTTAGAATTTTCTTAAGTGTCCTTTGGTCATTCACCACCCCAAATCTTGGTTTAATTATTTAACATATTCCAATGATCATGTAACTTTGTGTAATCCCTTTACACCATGACATAAGACTCCTCATCAAATTTCATGTCATTTAGATGTCACTTTGGTTATTAGTTAGTGATACATAATTATAGGGACATTTTAGTCATTATACACCTAAATTTGGTTTAGCCTATTATCCCGACGTAAGGGTCAACCAATTTTATAACTAACATTAATATTATTCCATAAAAGAAAAGGTAAAATTTTATACATACCATTAATATCATTGATTATGATTTTCTTTTCTTTCAAAAATGGCTATGCAATTTACCCATGTTGTTATTTTTTTCAACAAATTAATAACATTAGATAAAAGATAAAGGAGAAGGTAAAATCTCAATATTGACCTTTTCAAATGAAACTCCTCCCATTGTCTACCTAAGTTTTTTTCTTCCCATAAAATCTNTTTTTTTTTTTTTTTTTTTTTTTTTTTTTTTTTTTTTTTTTTTTTTTTTTTTTTTTTTTTTTTTCACTATGACACCTAGAAAATCTTTTCTCTTCCCAGAAAATCCTTTATTTTTTTTGTGTTTCTGTTCTTTTTTTTCCTTGAAGGAGGGTTGTGATGGTCGAGTATTTTTAGGGGAAGATTGGTGTGAGAGTTTAGAGAGATGTATTGGTGGTTATTATTATTTTTCTATTTTTTAGATGATGAGTGTGTTATTATTATTATTTTAATTTTCCAATCGTTACATGATTAGTTAAAAGTTAAGGGCTATCTTTTAATCATATTATAAGGTAGCATTCTAATTACTTTAAAATTTAGAACTAATCTTGAGTTCATTTTGAGTTAGGGTAACTTTCTAGTTGCTTAAAAATCGAGGGCTAACCTAAATCTTATCATGAAATAACATCCTGATTGCTTAAAAATCAAGGATAAACCTAGAGCTTATCTTAATATGAGTTATGATGATGTATGAGCGGTATCGTAGGAAGATGTTTGAGTTGTATTGTATGATGATGTGCGTAATATATGTATATTTCCATATACTTGATATGTTTGATGCACTTTGTGGCGATATGATGAGTAGGATGATTGCATGATGTTTGTCTTAATATGACGATGTTTTCCATATTGAGCATGTCGTATGATGATGAGTGCCATATTGCATCATGTCGATAGACCGACATAGGACACAACCCTAAGAGCATAAAACGTCCATGAGCATGTGTTACCTAGAGTAACAAAGAGATGAGACTAGAGGGTTGTGTCAGAAGGGAGATTATGATGGATTTAGAGGGACCTCATGCATATTTTATGTTAATAAGCATAGGACTACTTCCCCTAGAGATGATAAGTGCGAACGCACACAGTATGATGGTGAGGGTGTTCATGAGGCGCATGACACTATGGGGTTCTGCTAAACTTCGAACGTTGCTACAGATTAGCTTAACTAGAGGGTCCAAGAGTGTGTGAGCGCCTTGGGGATTCACACTCGCACGTGTGAGTCGTGTGTAGGGAAGTACTATACATCCAATTTGTTTGAGACTGGAGGCCACCACTATGATGTTAGAGATAGACCTCTAAATCATAACTGTATGTGTTTGCATTTGCTTGACCCCCTATAGTGGGGCCACTTACGGAGTATTCTTCGAAATACTCAGGCTGTGTGCCACATCATTTTTCAGGTAAAGGCAAGGTGCACTTGTACTAAGGACGGCGACATCACGAGCAGAGACTGTGGCACGTGCATAGAGTAGATTCATATTTAAATTTCTAGTTTTAGGTTAGAATAGATTGTTATGCATTTCATTATTTTAAATTATTTTGTATTTCTTTTATTTTTTCTAAATTTCAGTATTTCGCATTTAAACACGTAAGACCATGACTATGTTTTCAAGAGATAGAAGATGTTTTAAATGTTTTCGACATTTATACTATAGTTGATGTTTTTATTTAAGAATTATATTTCCGCATTAGAGATAAGTATGAGACCTTAGTAGCGACTTTGAATCTATAGAAATTTTGGTTTGTTACAAATTAGGTGACTGATGGTGTTACTATAACACGTGCGGAATCAAGTTGGATCTTAGGCACTCTAAGTACACCAATTATAGTAAATTAACTAGTATGTTCATAAGTATTAAAACTCAAGGAGTTTGAGTACTAACATTTTGTAGTATCATTCCTTTTTTCTCACGAATCGATTTCGAACCACCACTAGTATCATTCCTTTTTTCTCACGAATCGATTTCGAACCACCACTAGTATCTTCCCTACTATTCTCTGGCCTTAGAACGGAATTGTGGAATCCGGTGAGTGATTAAACTTAGAAGGGATTTAATATATGTGAAGAGAGAATTTGTGAGGGACTTTCTCAAGCTTTTTTCTAGAAGAATTTTCATGTAATCACTTTATTTATAGAGTCATATTTAGATGTTCATCATCAAACTTTAACACTCAAAATCCCACTCAAATTTGTGGGATTATGGTAAACATGCAAGTTTGGTTAAACCATATATTTACACTCAATATTCCACTAACTCAAACATTGATTTTTCCCGTAAGTGAAGTCAACATTTTGACTTCCTTTATTTTAATTCAACAATTAATTTGAATAATTAATTTCAAATCAAAATAATATTAAATGATTAATTAAACAATTCAATTAATATTTAACATTAAATCAAATGTAATCCCAACCAATTCCTACACATATTGATTATGAATCCTACTTAAAACATTTAAATATTTCCAATTCTCTCTTTTTGTTTAATTCATAATTAAAACAAAATGCAGTTAAATATATCGTATATATTTAACGTATATTTCCTAATTTGAATTCGAACACTTCGAACTCACTCGTCACACTGTTCTAAGGTTTAGTCCGATATGAGCTAGCAGGGGGACATAATAGACCTACAGATCATGGGCTCTAATGATCCGAAATTAACCGACTAAACTCATTAACCTTGTTAACCAACATTCGTTAACTATTAGGACACTCCACTATAGCCTACTAGTTGCACTCCCCTCACTATAGATATATTTCTGTTCATTTGATATATCCATGATTAGTAAGTCGATTCTTCATAGGCTGTTGTTAACTAGAGCTGGGTTAATTTACCGTTTTACCCTTGAAGTTATTTCTTGTTCCTTATGTTCCACTAATCCTCTAATGAACAATTGGTTTGTGGTCCAACCAGTAAACCGAATCACTCTCAGACCAATAAGAGGGTGGGACCCCTTATTCAAGACTTGGAGTAAGTACTTAAAGGAACAACTTCTCTACTATCCCTAAAAGTATGGAGGAGTGAATTCCATCTTACACCTTATGTCCCCAGCTATTCACCCCGTCTTACCCCTAAAATAGGAGGCTTATTCATTTTAATCTCTCGGGATAAGCTCTAATTAAATGTATTTTAAAATAATTTCAAAAGTTAAAATAGTCGAACTATAAAAATATAATTGAAATTTATCTAAAGATATGAAGTATAATTAACTCATATAAATATTTCACTATTTAAAAATTACTACCACCTAAAAAAAAGTTTACAACTAAAAATAAAACCGGCTATAATTTAAATATGAGATAATCTATATAATTTAACCAATAATCTATTTAATAATGTATAAATTTTACCCAGAAATTTTGAATTTTATTAAATTCAACTAAATCTTTAGGAAAGTGTGCGTNAAAAAAAAAAAAAAAAAAAAAAAAAAAAAAAAAAAAAAAAAAAAAAAAAAAAAAAAAAAAAAAACTCACAAAGTTGGTGAAAATCAAATTTCTACCCACTTAAAATAGGATCAAATCTTTTTTAAAAAATCAGTTATTAATTACCTAAAAAGAACTTAGAATTTTGAATAAAATAAAACAAACATTAGTATTAGATTTTTTATTTTATTATTATTATTTTTTTCAATAATTTGCTTCCAATTTCACAATAAATATATTTTGAAATTTGAAGTCTACATAAGACTACCCTTTCAAGTGGAAGTCGATTATGTGGATGGATGAAGGCCCAAGTTTTGGGCCATGGCCGAATACAAAAGAAAAAAAAAAAAAAATAGTAAAATAAAGAAACCCTAGGTTCAGCTATTTAGCAAGTCCCCTTTAACTTGTCGCCAACTTCATTAGTTTTGGCACGAATTCAGAGGCAAACACAACAAACACTAAGATGCCCGCCATCCTTCCTTCTTTCTTTGTTATTTTCTTCCTTAAGCGGCTGCCACCCAACGTTCACGTCGTCCCGCCGCCAACTATTTTCCACATCACCCTGTGCCCCTTCTCTCATTAGAAAACCACCACCCAGCACCACATCGCTGCCGACTATTTCTCACATCACCCTGCGCCCCTTCGCACATCAGAAAACTGCCACCCATCACTCACATCGCCAAGTGAACGCCATGCCGTCGCCATAATCGACATTAAGAGGATTAAATGCAGCAAAGATACAAATTGATTTCCTTGGGATAGATAGATTTGGAGCCAACCTCTACATGGACAGCAGCCTCGATCTAAGTCAGAGCGAACCAATAGCTGTAGGAATGATCAGGAAAGGAGCCCTCTAGGCAAGGGACCCTCCGGTTGAAACTAAATGTTTTGTTTTTTAAAATGGGTCGAACAGATTTGTCATATGGTTGTGTTTTGTGTGTCACGGTCATGCTCATCCAAGGCGTGTTGCCCATGATCGCATGCCCATGACAAGCCAAACCCTTTATGTCTTTCCATAGTGTTTTATTTTTCTATTTCTATAGATTTATGTCTTTCCTTCCTGTAGTGTTTTATTTTTCTATTTCTATAGAGTATGACGTTTCTGAAAAATCATGTATGGGACTTGCCAGGCATGAAATGTCTCAAAATGTACTGACTAGTTGTCAACTTCTCCCTACCCGATAGTTATATGCCGCCGTTGTTGCCTTTATGCTTACATCCCCATGTACCACCAATTTCAATTTCTTAAATGTTGCTTTCAAAACTCTCTTTCGAAATTTCTCTACCCCATTTTCTAAAACTTTTTCTTGAACTGGGGCCAGAGACTCGAGCATACGTCGTTTGGTCGTAGGCGACACAAGAATGAATAGGCTTAACTCACTTGTTGCTGGAAAGTGAGTGCCAAGTGAGTGCCAAGTGAGTGCCAAGTGAGTGCCAAGTGAGTGCCGCACAATCACAAGTCCGCTGCCATCAAAATGCGATTGTGATACTGTGTAATGGTTGTGTGCTGTGTAATATGATTGGTGAACAATAAATATTGGGTAATTGATGATGGTTCAACATTGTATAAACTATTGAATGCGTGTAGTTGTATTTGATGATTGAGTTCCATGTGAGTTGTATGACACAATATACCGTGCGTTCATGAAATCCAACATTTTACATAAGGATCTAATACATGTATATTGTGTTTGTTGGTGGCGATGGTCAAGGGGCTTGTGGTAATAGTTAAACGTTGTGTGTTTCGGGTAACTAGCCACTAATAGTCACCTTCAGTGATGATTGTAGAAAATGACTATCAAGGTAAGGGTTACACACTGTGTTTCGGGTAACCATCCGTCGATGGTCATTTTAAGGAAATAAGGAGGAAGGTTGATTTCCTCGTGGTAATGGTTAAACGCTGTGTGTTTCGGGTAACCAGTCAGGGATAATCATTTTAAGGAGTAAGGGTGGCGTTGATTTTCTTATGGCAATAATCACCTGCTGCGTGTTTCGGGTGATTAACCACTAGGGTCCTTTGATTTTGGTTGATCGACTTATGACGATTTATCTCTTTGACCC
>NC_036657.1:4959190-4961690 GCF_002806865.2 Cucurbita pepo subsp. pepo | reverse complement strand
ATAAAAAATAATAATTTTCATACATGTGACAAATCCAATCAAGCTTGGTGAGTTCACTTTACTTAACTTGCTTACTTTTTAGGTTGTGATCATCCGTATATGTGACTCTGTGAAACGCAACTTCGTATAAGTTTCAACACATGAGGGTCATTAGAGTAACATGAACGGAGCCTGAAAATCTTATATGAAAGATTAGCAATCCCTTCACATGACCATAATGTCATAATGAAATTTAGGGGAGCAACCTCATATGTTGACCAACCATTAAGTTACTTGTGTGGTCTCTCGTCTCTCTCTAGGTAATTTATGGAACAAAGAACTTGTTGGGAGGCTTCTAACCATTTTCACACATGATAATGACATTAAACATGATCGAATCTCAAAACGCTACCTTATCAAACCAATTCAAGTCAAGCTCAACGGTACACTATCACAAGTATGTTGATAGGAGTAGGAGCACTAATGTTAGGATCACACAACTTAGACATTCAATTTAGATGAAGAATATAAAAAACAAAATAGAATATATAATAAGAAATATACATGGAAACACGGGGATAAAAAATTCTACAACAGCTAGGATTTATTTATAGATAACTTCAAGTAGTTCCATGATCTCTAAAGACTAAATATGATAATATATACAAATCTAGCTTAGAAATTACATATAAAAATATATAAGATTTCTTAAATTATTTAGAGTGTTATATTTTCTAACTCTTCTCTATTTAATTTTAAAATTATTATTGTGATTTAGTGAAATTTTTCTAATGGTTTATTATTTTGAATTGAATTATTTTATTTTAATAAGTAACATTTTCTACCTATTTTTTAAAATGTTTAATAATTAAAAAAACTAAGCATACTTATATAATTGTACTATTAAAACCCTATTTACCCATTCTAGGGTTGACACGTGGACTTGATGTAGCACTTGAAGTGGATGCTATAGGGATTCCCATCATACTTGAGTCTAGATTTATTTTTGTACTTATTTTTGTAATCCTATATTATTTTATGCTATGCGTATGTGCTCTTTGTATTGACATATGATTCTATGTAATGTATGCAAATGATATCCATAATGCTATGTCATAAATGAAATGAAATGCTATATATGTCATGTCATGTCTTGCCATGTGAAGTTATGTGATGATTGTCCCGTATACATAATGCATATATGATTAATTCATGGATGAAAGGAGATAGGAAATGATAATAATGTTACGCTATAAATGTAAATCATGGAGACCTCATGCATGTATGCATGTCATATGTATCAACATACTTCTCCTTTATGTTAGTACGGACACGTACCTTCGATATTTATGTTCATTATGATATCATGCGGGCCTTTCCTTTTCTAAGCATCTGACGACGTGTAATGTGTTGAGTTTGACCAAGTCAAGCCAAGGGGTAGCATATGAGCCAGCCTGGTGGGTCCATATGCGCGTACGTGGGTCGTGTGTGGGGAAATACACAAAACCAACCCGCCTAGAATTGGAAAGTCTAAGGCCATGTTACGATTTTAAAGAATACGTCTAATCATGTTATGTGTGTGGTTGCATTGCTAACCACAACAGTGAGGTAACTTACTAAGTATTTCTTAAAATACTCAAGCCACATGTCACACTTATATTTTTTAGGTCAAGGTAAAGCGTCTCTGTATAGATGACGGTGGATGCTAGAAAAGCAATGGAAGTCATGATAAGGTAGTAGCATGCATTGATTTACATTTAGTAGTTGATAGGTGATTTATTTCATTTTCATGTTAAAAGACTTGTTATTTCAACCTTCTTGTTTTGAATTAAATGGGTAAGTCTTGGCTTCATTTCTAAATTATTATTATGAATTTCTGCATATTTTATTTAATGTATACATGTGGTGATATCACTAATTAAGACAAGAAAATTAGGAACATTACAATTGGTTTCAAAGCCATAAGTTTTAGATCCTGTAGACCAGTTTACGATATAGGCCTAGCATACTTCCATGGTCTTCCAGTAGATGTACCTCATCGTTAAGTATGTTTTTTTTTTAAAGATAATGACTTGTTTAGTGAAATGATACATGTGGTTAATTGATTATGATAATGTAAAGTTTGACATATTGTATTTGATATGTTCACATGATTGTTCAATGCAAAAATAAACATATTATGTCTAAGTATGCTAGTATTATTATGATAATGCAAAGTTGTGAGGATGTTTTTGGATGTAATTATGTGAGGAAGAAGAGAAGTATGTAATGTATGTAAGTTGAGTGTTATAGACTTAGTACGTTATGTACTGTATATAGATTATGCCACCTAGAGGACGAGGAAAAGGGCGTACTGGACGACCCCCTACTAGAGGTAGAAGAAGAGGTAGAAGAGGTTCGGTACCGAAGAATCGGAGAATCGACCTGACAAAACGGTGTCACTGTAACGACCCGAGAAAGAAAGAAAGAAAAAGAAAATAATATATATATATATATATATATATATATATGAAAAGGAGAA
>NC_036657.1:4954131-4957277 GCF_002806865.2 Cucurbita pepo subsp. pepo | reverse complement strand
CACTTACTGAGTATTCTTTGAAATACTCAGGCCGTGTGCCACATCATTTTTCAGGTAAAGGCAAGGCGCACTTGTACGGAGGACGGCGGCATCGCGAGCAGAGACTGTGGCACGTGCATAGGGTAGATTCATATTTAAATTTCTAGTCTTAAGTTAGAATAGGTTGTTTTGCATTTCATTGTTTTAAATTATTTTGTATTTGTTTTTGTTTTCTCTAAATTTCAGTATTTCATATTTAAACACGTAAGACCATGGCTGTGTTTTCCAGAGAAGAAGTTGTTTTAAACGTTTTTTTTGAAGTTTACGTTATCAACTATGTTCATGTAAGAGTTATATTTCCGCATTATAGATGAGCATGAGACGTTAGTAGCGACTCTGAGTATGTGGAAATTTAGGGTCGTTACAGTCACCCCCACCTCCAGTGGCGCCTCAGGCCGCACTAGACCTCACAATTGCCTTATTGGCTTCATTACAAGAGGTAGAATACTTGCGAGACATGAAGAGGGGTGATCCTCATAAATTTAGTGGGTTGTAGGCGATCCGACAGTAGCACTGTTATAATAAGAATAAGTCACCCATGTAATACCCAATGGATCTAAGCAAAGGAATTAATAGATTTAAGCAAAGACAAGTCTAAAGTAAGTCTTGTCTAATCAAGAATAGTAACTCTTTGCCTCAATCTTGAACTTACTTCCACAGTCAAATCAAGAGAGGAGACCAAAATCATCTCCAATTTTTTTCCATGTATTTGAAGTGCCTGCTTGACTTTACCTATTTGGATTTAGATAGTTTAATTTAGAAAATTTATTTTTGAATGAAATTTAGGTGGATTGAATAACAAACTTTTTCATTTTTTCTTATAAGAAAGAATTATTTTGGATTGAATTAATTATTGTGGTATAAATTTACTTAACATTCTCAATTGCAAATTTAAATTTAGTGTTGTAAATATAATTTAATAAAATTTACTAGGTTTAAATTTAGGTTGAAAAAAAGGAGTGATTGAAGCAAGGAATCTGACTATTCTTAATTAAAAATAACTTTGTAAGACGCTTGTGTTTGTTTAAATCCTTTAATTCCTTTGTTTAGATAAGATATTACATGGGTGTCTTATCACTACGCATATATTTAAGTATAACATTTTAAATACTATGCTAAGAAAGAGGGAGAAAAAAAAGTTCAAACATCTCCTTAAAAAAAAGTGAAAAGTTAGTTAATAAGAGCTGAACATACTACAAGTTGTTAAAAAAGAGCATAACATAACCACGGTTCAACCTTTCTTTCTCTCCCCCTTTCCTTTCCCTTTGCTCTAAATGTTCTATTTCCTAAAATCAATTTCAAATTTGCAACAGAAACTTATTTGAGAAACTTAGGTAAACCTGTTTTTTTCGTGAGTCATTATTGGTGGCGGTTGTCTCAAATATTCTATTATTGTGTGATATCATAAAGGTTTTGATCCCAATAAACTTATTTTTTTGAGTATTTGTACACAAACTTTGAAAGCTTGGAAAAGCCTACTTTTTGACTTATTACTTCATTAGTGTAATTTTTCTTGGTTTGCTCTTCTCTAAATAGTTTTCTCTCTTATTTCTATTGTTAGACCATACTAATTTTTGAATATTTTAGATAATAAAATGGTTGGTCTACCTTTCCATGGCAATGTAGTAGTTTATGGCGGGTCTTAATTTTGATTTAAAGGGACAGTATGCTTCTGAGAGCGGTCACAACCATTTATTATTGTTATACTTCATTTTCCAAACATTTTTGCAAGTCTTTAATTTTTTTCATATGCAAGTGGAAGTAAGTTGCTAGTTTTATAACATCAATCATTGTTGGAAATTTCAAGTTTCTTCAACATCTAGTGAGTAGATGGAAATTTGCAATCATTTTTCATAAAAATCTAATTGAAGGTTATGAATGATATTCAATTGAATTCTAAAACATGAGTTGATATCTGAGGACAATTTAGAGAACATAGGTCTAGGTTTGTATATGGACTATTTTAATGGGTAAGATCATTACAATTAAGCAAATAAAGTAATGAAGGAAAAGTTCGAAGTATGATTGTTGACTGATTTTGTATGATTGCGGCCTGATTTTGTATGATTGCAGATTAAGATTGTTAAAATGGGTCATATCTTATTCTAACCTAGTAGAAATATATAAAGTTGCCTTTACTTGTTGCTAATTGTTAATTGTGTAAGTCTTCTCCACGTGGGTTCATAGTTTTATAACAAATGTTGAATAAAACTTATGTGATTGACAATAGAAGAAATATGTGTTTTAATATCAAATTGCAAGACTAAAATTTTAACTTTACGGCTTGAAAATGGAAAAGTGAGCAAAAGCCACTACAAGAAATAGACCTTTTGAATTTGTGGGAATTAGGGGTGTACATGGTTCGGGTTGGGTTGGGTTGGAGGATTTTTTTGACCCAACCCAAAAATTCGGGTTCGTTGGATTAGTAACCCAACCCAACCAAAAACTTTTCCAACCCAACCCTCTATTTTCGGGTTGAGTTCGGGTTGGTCCAAAAAAATTTAAAAAAATTTAATTTGTATGACCTAAAATGATAAAACAATTACTACCTAAAGTTACCACATCTAATTAAATTATCTACATTCACAATATATAATCATTCAACAAAATGCCTAAAAATGCACCTATAAATATGTAAAGAATATGCAATGAATTAATTCCAAAGTTACAACATTCAACAAAATACTTAAAAATTTAAAATTATCCAACCCTCTATTGCATTCTTAATTCCTACTAAAGAAAAATAGCATATTGAAAGTTAGTATCGTTTTAAGATTGTTTGGATAAAGCATAGTGTAACTTCAAATATTTTACTTGTTACCTGTCTCAATCTTGGAACAAATCTCCAAATCTTCAAGTTATTGAGGAATATCTAACGATACTGATTTTCTACCGATCCAATTTTGTGTAAACTATCTTCCACATGTCCAAATCATCAAATATGTAAACTATTTTTAAACCGATTTAAAGATTAATTTTTTACCATATAAATTTATTTATTTCTAACCACTTACATTTCACCCTATCAATATTATATAAACATTTCACCCTATCAATATTATATAATATGCATTGTAATTTCTCTCTTTTTTTTTTTTTTTTTTTTT
>NC_036657.1:4943046-4954014 GCF_002806865.2 Cucurbita pepo subsp. pepo | reverse complement strand
TTTTTTTTTTTTTTTTTCTTTTATGTCTAAAAGAAGCATATACTTTACCATTTATCACCAGAAACAATATATTAATAAGAAGTTTGACAATTTGAAATATTTCATATATAGGTTGTGTATTAGTATATCGACCACATTGAAATTAGAAAATGCAAACACATGCAAGTCTCCTCGTATGTTCACGGTCTTCTTCGTTGATCACAGTCAGCATTGACAACAATTAATGGGCAGCCAGCATGTCCTCACCTTTTCTCATTACTTCACTATAATGACCAAAATTTTAAGCTCCTTGAAGCATGAACTGCAATATAGTGTGATTTGGAACGGATAAAAATACAATATCAAACAGAAAAGAGCTTGGAAGATTTTTTGATCAATATGGATGCAAGGGGATAGAAGCTCCCTCGACCTCCAGAAGAAAGGAGGTCAAAACGTATCAAAAATCATACAAATCATACAGGCCCAGAGAAAAGTATTGGAGTAAACCCATGCAATCTCAAAAGTCAACATATTCAAAGAAAAGGTATGCCTCTACAAAAAAACCCCAGAAGAAGGACACTATGTCAATAAGTGTCCGATAAGAGGAAAGATCAATGAATTAGACATTGATCAAGATCTGAAAAATCAGTTACTACAATTAGTTTTAACCGATTCAGAACAATTCAGCGATGGAGAAATCCTTGAACTTCAAGAAGAATCCGATTCATATTCTAGCATAGAATACGAATCAGAACAAAAAGGAAAAAGAACATGCAAAGGATGCATAAATGACAACCTATAAAGAAATACTAGCACGATACATGAATGAAGTTGAAAGTAATGTACATATTCAACAATTATTTTGATGAAAGTAGAAAAAGCAAATAATAAAGAAACAAAGAAAAAGAAAGGTAAGGATAAGGAATATGTCAGAAGACATATTCATCCACGGATTTTTTTTTTTTTACATGTAGTTTTTCGACTATTCAGTCCTTTGCAAAAGATGAATTTTTAACATGGTGGTTAAGAATCCAAAAATGGATCATTAAGATTCTAGAAGACATGTTGCAAGCATGCGTGATTGACTTCGCCTGTGGTTCGGACGAATACCTGCACCTTATAGAATTTGCATATAATAATAGTTACCAGGCGACCATACATATGACACCTTTTGAGGCCCTGTATGAGCGAAGGTATCGGTCTCCAATTTTCTGGGAAGAAGTGGGAAGGCGACATATGTTAGGGCCAAAGTTAGTCCAATAAACGAATGCAGCAGTGCAAAAGATCAGAGTACGAATACAAACTGCACAAAGCCGACAAAAGAATTATACAGACACGCGGTGCAGGGCTCTAGAATTTAATGTTGGCGATCACGTCTTCCTAAAAGTAGCACCCATGAGGGGGGTGATGATGTTTGGAAAGAAGGGTAGACTGAGCCCAAGGTTTATCTGTCCTTTCGATGTCCTAGAGACAGTTGGTCCTGTGGCGTACCGACTAGCCTTACCTCCTGCTCTGGCTGCTGTTCACAACATGTTCCACGTGTCTATGTTGCGTAAGTACACCCCAGATTCTTCTCATGTGATTGAGTATGCAAATATTCCTTTGAGGGAGGACTTAAGTTACGAGGAGGCGCCCATCGGGATTGTAGACACGAAAATACATAAGCTTAGAAATAAGGAAATATCGCTTGTCAAGGTGGTATGGAATAACCAACGCGTTGAGGAAGCAACTTGGGAGTTAGAGAGCAAGATGAGGACCAAGTACCCCGTGTTGTTCAGGGATTAAGAAACTTTCGAGGACGAAAGTTCTTGAGGGGGAAGATTATAAGAGCCATACAACTAGCAATAAGTGAGGAGAGAGAAAAGCCAACTGTACTAGGAGAGAGAAAAGCTAGCTGGACTACTCTTTTTTTAGGGTTTAAAAAAAAAAGAAAAGGAAGGCCGGAGGAAAAGAGAAAAGAAGAAAGAAGAAAAAAAAGAAGAAGAAGAAGACAGAGGAGAGGGTGGAGCGGAGGAGACGAACGACGGAGCTTGAAGCGCTCGTCAGCAACGGTGGGTCGAACGGTTGAGGAAGGGAAAACGTCGACGATAAGTCCTAGTGGTGTGATTTTCATTGTTGTTTTCCAAAACATTAATACATTTCATTGGATCGGTGTACCTAGGTTATTGTCGAGGGAAGTTGGTGAGTCCTTGTGAAGAAGAAGGCATGGGGTGTTGAGAGGAAAGAAAGATCAAGAAGAAGGTGGGAAGAAGAGGTCAAAAACTGAGGGGGCACGACCTGACCCGACCCGACCCACCTGTATAGAATCGAAACCTGATTTTTTCCATTTCACACAATTTGATTCGTCTTTATTCAGATTTAGATTTAGGTACATGACTCAAACATTCCATAATGCCTTATTATAAGAAAATTCCAAGCTTAGTCAAGGGGACACTTGAAGACTCGATAAAGTTTTGAAAAATCTACGATCAGTTAAGTAACCATCTAGAGCAAGATTTTAAGTAATTGCTTGTAGGAGTTGGTTTGGATTTGTGGCCAACCAATTTAGTACAGTATTTAGGAATGGATAAAGTTAGTTCATGGAGGTGGTACTCCCATAATGTGTGTGGTTGTACTTTAATTGTCGTTATGGTTATATAGTCTCGTTGGCATGATTGTGAAATTTTGTATAGGCGTATGAGATGGTATGTTTTTATGTTAAGCTAGATGGTTATTACGTGACTTAGCATGGTGACGTGTTGTTGTCGTGGTTCTTTGTTAGGCATTGGGTGTGGAGCTTGGGTAGCCCATTGTTACCCTTTGTGAGTTATCATAAGTTATAAGCACATAGACGACAGTGTATCGTTTTCGTAGTCACCCACAAGGAGTTGAGGGTAATTATAGTATATTACTATGGTAACACATCAGAGGTGCTTAGTGGGACGAGCCATGACCTTTTACTGATCCAGCCGAGCGGCACAGTGACAGGTAGTTACTTTTCCTAAGACAGGTAGTTTTACTGATCTCAGCTGACAAGGGCGTAAGACAGGTAGTGATTGACCCAACTTAGAGAGGCACAGTGGCAGGTAGTTACTGATCTTAGGAACA
Organism: Cucurbita pepo subsp. pepo; assembly: GCF_002806865.2. Classification (NCBI taxonomy): domain Eukaryota; kingdom Viridiplantae; phylum Streptophyta; class Magnoliopsida; order Cucurbitales; family Cucurbitaceae; genus Cucurbita; species Cucurbita pepo. The sequence goes on along the minus strand of NC_036657.1, from coordinate 4,950,948 downwards.
GTTAGATGTTGTCAGACACCACTAGGTCTCTAACTAGTGATTATTCGAGCACAAAACTTAGGATCCCGTGAATAGGGCTAAGTTCGACAAGAGCATACGAGCAAGTTGCTTACTGGGTATTGTTTATATACTCATTCTGTGTTGTTTCTATTTTTTCAGGAGAAAAGTATATCTGGGTTGGTGGCGGGGACGTGTGGAGTCGTGCAGCTACAGAAGGGGGCCCTTAGATTGAGTCATCTTCTCCCATGTCGTTTTGGTTATGATTTTGACGTTTTTGGAAAACCTACGATATTTTGTAACCTTTTATTTTTATATGACTCCGCGGATTTTCGTTATGTATTTTTTTAAAATGTATATCAGGCAACTTTTAACTTTTAGTCCCCCGTTCAAACTACAAGTATTGAAAAGTTTTTTTTTTTTACTCTTGAGTCCACGTGGTGACCCTTGATTCGGTATTTTTGAAGATCGATCGTTACAGTTTTGGAAGGAGAAGACGTTGAATCGACGGATGCGGCTTCTTGAAGAAGCGTTTGAAAATTAGCTTTTGAAGTTGTCTGGGCTAATGTGTTGGATTTCGATAATCAGCCAGGGAAATTCCTTCTTATCAGTGAGAGTAAATCTTGACAAGAGGTTGTTGGAAGAANCAGGTTATTTAATATTCTAAACAGATTTCCTATTTAAATATAAATTGTCCTAAAAATGGCTGGAGAGTGGCCAACTAAATATGTGCCACTCCCTACAAAATTGCCGTCTAAAACATTGGTGATCCATTCGATGTGTTTGTCAAATGGTCAAACGGAGGTATTCTGAAATCGTGTGAATCTAAATAAGGAGAAATGAAAAACTCAGGTTTTATCTAACAATCTCCTCCTAAAACCTGTGGTATATCTACTCCGATTTGAGCCCTATGGCTCGGTGTCCCTTGGCGGCATGTCCTCTAGACTCCACGTCTTGTTCGACCGCCTCTTCATCGAGTTGGCGCGCCGCCAGTCCAGGTGGTTCACCTCTTCCTAATAGGTCTTCCATCTTCCGGTACCTGGCTGAGAGGTTGACTGGTTGTTCGGTGTCTCTGGCGGCATGTTCTCTAGACTCCACGTCTTGTTCTGCCGCCTCTTCTTCGAGTTGGCGCACCGCCAACCAGTCCAGGTGGTTCACCTCTTCCTAATATGTCTTCCATCTTCCGGTACCTGGCCGAGAGGTTGACTGGTTGCTCTATCTCCAGCTTTAGAATATAAAGGCGGTTTGCCGTGCACCGAACTTGCGTGAGCAACCGTCGTCGATCATCGCAGATCCTAAGTAGCCCGCGCTTGATGGAAATGTGGCAGTCGGCCTTATCGAGTTGACCCAGGCTCACAATATTAGCCTTGAGTCTCGGGATGAAGTAGACGCCGGTCAGCTTGTGATGATTGTCTCCCTTGCCGACGAACAGGATGGTGCCATGCCCTTCGATCTCGACGACAGAGCCGTCGTCGAATTTCACCATCCCTCGAATCCTCGAGTCAAGCTCAGAGAAGGCAGACTTGGCCCCGGTCATATGGTTTGTTGCCCCCGTGTCGAGGACCCATCGCCGGTGCTCTTGCTGCTCACCTCTTTCACTGATTTGAGCGAACATTCGCTCCTCCTTCAGTTGAATTGGCTCCCCAGCCGGTGCCCCTTTGTTATGCACAATTGGAACTCTTCCTCGGGTTCGACGCTTACAGGAGCAGTTATGCCGTCGTCGATTACCTCTGTGGATTTGAGGAGCTCTTCCTCGGGAGTAGGGACGTCAGGTAGGACTGATGCAGTCACCATGAAAAGGGCCGGCTCATCCTCCTCGGATTGAGCCACATGGGCCTTCTCCTTGTTCCTGAGCTGTAACCTCTCTTCCCACAGTACGAGCACTAGATTGCCCAGTCATCAGTCGAGCAGTTATGCCGTCGTCGATTACCTCTAGGGATTTGAGGAGCTCTTCCTCGGGAGTAGGGACGTAGGATTGATGCAGACACACCATGAAAAGGGCCGGCTCATCCTCCTCGGATTGAACCACATGGGCCTTCTTCTTATTCCTGAGCTGTAACCTCTCTTCCCACAGTACGAGCACTAGTTTGCCCAGTCATCAGTCAACTCCTCCTTCTTTTGATCCGCCTCTTTCCCGTGCATGCGCCGAGATTTACGAGCACTAGTTTGCCCAGTCATCAGTCAACTCCTCCTTCTTTTGATCCGTCTATTTCCCGTGCATGCGCCGAGATTTACGAGCACTAGTTTGCCCAGTCATCAGTCAACTCCTCCTTCTTTTGATCCGCCTCTTTTCCGTGCATGCGCCGGCGAGATTTCCATGGCTTACCGCCTTTGCGGCTGGAGGGCCCATTGCTCTTACCAGGATTGAGCCACATGGGCCTTCTCCTTGTTCCTGAGCTGTAACCTCTGTAACCTCTCTTCCCACAGAGCAGTTATGCCGTCGTCGATTACCTCTGTGGATTTGAGGAGCTCTTCCTCGGGAGTTGGGACGTAGGACTGATGCAGCCACACCATGAAAAGGGCCAGCTCATCCTCCTCGGATTGAGGATAACACATGGGCCTTCTCCTTATTCCTGAGCTGTAACCTCTCTTCCCACAGTACGAGTCTTTTGATCCGCCTCTTTCCTGTCTCGCTCATGCTGCCACCGAGCCCCGTGATCTGCATTGAAAAATCATCAACGGATTCGCTGTCCTTAAAAGCGGATCTCTGAGAGCTCCTTCCGCAGCTGCTCGATGTTGGATTCCCGCACTCGCCGTACACCGACCAAACGGGATTTGATTCCCTCCCAGGCCACACCATGAAAAGGGCCGGCTCATCCTCCTCGAATTGAGGATAACACATGGGCCTTCTCCTTATTCCTAAGCTGTAACCTCTCTTCCCATAGTACGAGTCTTTTGATCCGCCTCTTTCCTGTCTCGCTCATGCTGCCACCGAGCCCCGTGATCTGCATTGAAAAATCATCAACGGATTCGCTGTCCTTAAAAGCGGATCTCTGAGAGCTCCTTCCGCAGCTGCTCGATGTTGGATTCCCGCACTCGCCGTACACCGACCCAACGGGATTTGATTCCCTCCCAGGCCGATTGCGCAGTGCGCTTGGTGGAGAGAGATGCCAGCATCTCTGGGGGCACAGATCGTATATGGCGGCGAACGCCAACCCGATCCTCCCGATACTCAATCATATCTCCTTCCTCTAGCTCGACAACGTGCCTGCTCGGGATGGACCCCACGATGTGCTTATCATTTCTCCTTCCTCTAGCTCGACAACGTGCCTGCTCGGGATGGACCCCACGATGTGCTTATTTTCACACTTTGCATTTTCTTTTACTCAAACCTGAGACCTGTGTGTTATTAGATCGACACTCTAACCACTTGAGCTATTCAACTTGATTGTTGATAGGTTGGCTCCTCCACAATGATATACACCGATGGCTTCAACCTGGCTCTGATACCACTTGTTGGATTTCGATAATCAGCCAGGGAAATCCCTTCTTATCGGTGGAAATCTTCGACAAGAGGTTGTTGGAAGAAAAAATAAAATGCGTAAAAATAACAAAGAGAGAGAAGCTGAAATTTTGACTGCGCTTAAAATCAGGTTGTTTGATATTCTAAACATATTTCCTATTTAAATATAAATTATCCTAAAAATGGCTGGAGAGTGGCCAACTAAATCTGTGCGACTACCTACAAAATTCCGGTCTAAAACTTTGGTGATCCATTCGACGTCNATGGACCCCACGATGTGCTTATTTTCACACTTTGCATTTTCTTTTACTCAAACCTGAGACCTGTGTGTTATTAGATCGACACTCTAACCACTTGAGCTATTCAACTTGATTGTTGATAGGTTGGCTCCTCCACAATGATATACACCGATGGCTTCAACCTGGCTCTGATACCACTTGTTGGATTTCGATAATCAGCCAGGGAAATCCCTTCTTATCGGTGGAAATCTTCGACAAGAGGTTGTTGGAAGAAAAAATAAAATGCGTAAAAATAACAAAGAGAGAGAAGCTGAAATTTTGACTGCGCTTAAAATCAGGTTGTTTGATATTCTAAACATATTTCCTATTTAAATATAAATTATCCTAAAAATGGCTGGAGAGTGGCCAACTAAATCTGTGCGACTACCTACAAAATTCCGGTCTAAAACTTTGGTGATCCATTCGACGTCTTTGTCAAATGGTCAAACGGAGGTATTCTGAAATCGTGTGAATCTAAATAAGAAGAAATGAAAAACTCAGGTTTTATCTAACATAATGCAGCAAGCAGCCTAGACTTTGAATTAAGAAACTCGGTGGTCTTCTTCTTCCATAAATCCTGAAGGTGGCCATTCTCAAATAACCAAACCTTTACAGCTTTGAGATCCGCGTGGGTATGAGTGTATTTATCTCACCATTTGATTTTGATAACTTTGAAGACCTATTTTACCTAGTGTTCAGTTTCCTTTATTTGGAAATTATAGGTTAGGATCCAAGGAATTTGAAAATATACGCAAAAGCGCATTGCTAATAGAGATGGAGTTTTGAAGATATTTTGGACGAAGTAGGGGAACGATTTCTGTATTGGAATGAAAAATATATCTTTGGCAGATCCAAAGATTTTCCACCATTTCATGAACCAAAATGGGTAATGAATTTTGTGAGCATTCTTTCAAAATTGAATAAACCACGAGTGCTCGTAATTGTGATACCAAATGACATTGAACCATGTCATCTGATAATCTCTTGTATCAGAAAGAGTGGGGAACGAAAGGTTTTGAAAAAGTCTTCTCCATGTACGGATCTTGATTCCAGTACGTCGGATTTATGACTTTGAAAATTTTTAATTTTAAGAACGTGATTTTTGAAAGATCATCGCGACTCGGAATATGAGTAATTTCGACAGACTTGGTATTGACCACAATGAATTCATAAAACCTTCTGGTCTTATGAAGATCTTCTGGGATATAGAAAAATCCCGATGGATAGGCTTTCTTGACGACCTCGCATCTTTGGATCATCGTATTCTTATTCTACCAGAGCGTCTAGTAGAGATACAAATTTTTGCAAATAAGTCCTGATTTAAGAAACTGGAGGAAATCGAACGGGAACAACTGCGTCTGAGTAGGTTGAGGGGACAGAAGGTCCCTTTGAAGTGGAAGAGACAGTAGGTGTCGATGGAGTAACGGCAGATGGTTGTGTTGAAGAGGAAGAGGCCTCGTTAGAGTGATAACCTCCGCTTGTTTTTTAGAAAGTCTTGCTTTAGACCTGGTCACCAATGTGAAACCAGCATCCATCGCATAACCGTCAGACGTCATTGGAGTAGGGGTGTTCGAAGAAGCAATGAGCTTCTTCCCTTTTTCCACCGTCTTCTTTCCAGTCATCTCGAGGTGAAGGAGATTGGTTAGGGAGAAGATTTCTTCGAGAGTAAGAACTCTCTTGAGAGGTAGTCTGCCAAGGGGTTTTCGACCCCTTTTATAAGAAAAATTTGAAAGTCAAAGCAAGATAAAATTGCTTGCCATCTAGCAAAAATTATTTGTTCAGATACGAGATTCTTCACATCCTTTACTAAAACAAATTTGGATGCTCTGGAATCCGTTTTGATAAAAAAGTTTTTGTTAATTAAATCATTTTGAAATTTCTGTATGCAGAGTACTGTTGAAAGTATTTCTTTTTACTGTTGAGTAATTCTTTTGAGTAGAGTTCCATATTCCCGAATGAAAACTGAAAATGGATTCTTTCTTGAAAAGGACTGTTTGAGGATTCCTCCATATCTTATATCGGATGCGTCGGTCTCCATTATTAAACTAGCCCTCGAGTTTATGAGAGATAAACACGGAATTGATTTGACAAGGGATTTGATTTTTTGGACTATTTTGGTGTGTTCTTCCGTCCAAGGCTTTAGATTCTTTTTAAGCATCTCAAAAAGTGGTTTGTAAATGGGTTTGATATTTTGAAGGAAATCAGACACATAATTGAGACATCCAAAAATCTTTGGAGTTGGGTTTTATCAGTGATTTGATCTGGAAAATTTGAGGCAAACTTAGAGTTGGGTTTTATCAGTGATTTGATCTCGAAAATTTGAGGCAAACTTAATGGACCTGGGTTTAATTAGACCCAATGAATTTCAAATCCAAGAAGACTAATTTTTGTTTGATGGACCTTAATGGACCTTTGGATGGGTCTTTGTTCCTCTTTGAGAAGTGTTTTGGTAGTCCATTGACAAAATTCTCTTTCCATAATTCCAACGAACTATCTGTTCTAATAAGAACTTTGCTGAAATAAATGTCTTTGTACCACCTGAAATCTCCTAAGGTAGGGCATTTCAGATTCATGAGTATCTCGGCAGATCTCTCCTGATATTTCAGAGGGTCGCCAACGAAGAATTCTATGAGGGTATAAATGAGGGTGTTGACAGCATCCTTTACCCTTTCATGTTGTACTTCGGTCCTAGTTGATGGACCTTCTTCTTTGATGATTTGAGTAGTTGGCCTAACGACATAGTTGTTTAATATCTGTTGGCGAGTTGCTTCGTCGAGATATTTGTCCCACCAGTCTTTGAGTTGCCCGGTAAATCTGGTTACTAAAACTTGAGCTATCTGACGGTCGGATTTATGGCCCTGTAATTTATACGCGCCTGCGGCCATCATCATCTCATTGACAACATTCATTATCAGATAGTCAGACAATCCATCGATATTCCATTCATAGATTGCTAGACCATCGTAATGAGCTTGAGTTTGTAGTGTCTTTTCTTCGAACTGGATATCCGGAAAAGACGGTTGAGGATACCAGTTTTTCTGATTACTGGTATTATTTTGACTCCTTCTAGAGATTCTTTCAATTCGATTGTAGAAAGGTTCTTCTACCTCATTTGCAATCTCATCTTCGGATTCTTGGTTCTCGCCGTCATTGTTAACGACATTGACAGATGAATCTTGAGGCGTCATGGCGGGATTTAGTATCCTGTCCAATTTTTCCTCTATCTTGGCCATTGCAGCCTCTTCTTTTGAAATCCTTTTTGTAAATATTTCGAGATTTGCCGGTCTTTGGTATTGACTAATCAACCTTTGGTACAAAGTTGCTTGCTTGTTCCTGCTGAGTACCTGATTTCTTTGAGATTTTTCCCTCAATACTCTCAAGTTGAGTAGCGATCGTGGATAAAATCTTATTTGAGTAATTGTTTTGATGCTGGATATTTTTGATATCCTTTACGGTCGGATTACCCTTTTCTAGTCGTTCTGGAATATTTTTGAAAGGACTAGCTTTGACTCTTTCTACGTAGTAGTTGTCGAATTCAACTTCTTCCAACGGAGGATGTTTCGAATATACCTCGCCTCTTTTGGTAGTCTTCCAACTCCTCTGAGTCAAGGTGCATACCTGCAAAATATTCTCTTCAAACCATTCAAAGAATGGTATATTTTCTTCGATGGCTTCCATATGAGAATACCACTGAGCTCTTAATTCATTTCGCTCAGCCTCTTTGTAGGTTTGGAAGAAGGCATTTCTTTTTGAAGAGTTGGTGGTTGGCATAAAATCTGCTTTTAAGAATTCTTTGTCTATCTGGAAATCAGCTGTAATGATATTTAGCTGACTTTCGTAGACGGATTGAGTATCCATATCTGTATTGTAACGACCCGAAATTTTCTACTTAATTTAAGGTCGCTACTGTATACATACCATAAACATTGAATGCGGAAGACTTCATTTAAATTCCATAAAACATAACCTTTAACTTAAAAACACAGCCATGGACTTACGTGTTTCGAAAACATCTTTAAAACGACACAACAAAAGACCCGAAATAAAATAAATAAGCGTTTAAGTTTAAAACATCCTATTCTATCCTAAGTCTAAGAAAATAAATACCACTATCCTATGCATGTGCCATGATCTCGAGTTGCGATGCCGTCGTCAGCCGTACAG
>NC_036657.1:4874593-4942575 GCF_002806865.2 Cucurbita pepo subsp. pepo | reverse complement strand
GAAGCATATCGATCCACAGACAATTCACACATATCAATATATATGACACGTACAGAACCACAGGGCACGTGTCAACATCAAATATAACCATGCCGATAGTAAGGTCACTTACCTGGCTAGCTTAAGTCGTTGTCACGTATATATCCTTACTGAAAGTTCGATTCCGTCCTTTGAAATCCAAGTCAACCTATGTGAGCCCATAACATCAGTTTCAAGTTTGAACTCTATACAATTATTTCTCTAATTTACTTGTTAAAATTATGATATTTACTGTTAAACACAATTTAATGGAGTTTCATGCCCTCTGATATCTCCCGTTATAGTTTTAAATTTTCTTTAACAAATCTTCCTCCTCCCTCATGGTAATTATTTTCATTCCCATTATGTAAATAGATTGTCAGTTTTGTAAACATCTGTAAATAAGATATTACTCTAATTCTATATTTATTTTCATTCTGTAAACCAATATTATTGGCCAATTTTAATTTGGTNATATTGATTCTAACCTTATCTCCTATAACTTCCGATGCTAAAAAACAAATCTAATTAATTGAACATGGGATCTGATTATTACATATGGTAAGATAGGAAAGAAGATTTGATCCTAAATTAATTTCTTATAAGCATAACTATAAAGGAAAAGGAGTTCTGAGATAGAATTTTACCGTAATAACTGACAAAAATCTCTAAATCTGCAATCTGTTCAAATACTTCTTCTCAAATCTGACAATGGTTGTTTTGTGTTTCTTTCTTTTTTTTTTTTTGTCAGGTTTTCTGTTTCTTTTTTCCAGCCTAGATGGGCAGAGGAGAGATAATTGTGAGAAGGGATGAGAGGTTAGTGGAGAGATGAGGAAAGGTTATAATTTTAACTATTTTTATAATTATTTTGATTCTTTATTTCTTTATTTATGTTTGGGCTATTACATGTATGGGTTGGAGATCTTGAGCCATCTTCGTAGGGATTGATGCTTTTTTTTTTTTTTTTTATCATAACTGACCTCCTTTACCTTTAAGGGGTCATACATTGATCTTGAAACTCCCGACGTACTTGGTCTAGAATTCAAGAATTCCTTTACTTTTGACTGTGACGAAGGTTCTTCGCTAAATTTTATCTCAACGCTTCCATCGTCATGTTCGATGATTTGTACTGGGTTTTGAGATTCCTTTCTCATCGGGAGATTAGCATCTTCTATTTTCCAGAGAGTATTTCTGGTTATTTGATCCCAAGAGAGAGTTTTTGGAACAGTCACCGAAGACTTTCCAATATTTGCCTCTATGAGCATGGTTGATCCTTTTGGTGAGGATCTTAAGGAGAAATATTTGTATTCATAAGTTTGTAATAAACCCTGAATATGACGACGGAAGAATGAGTTTCAGCCTTGATGTTCAAATCTTTTTATTGTAAATCCATCTCCATATTCATGGACTTAAAATGAGTCTTGATTTAGATTGATGATGATCTTGAGCATTATCATAAAACTTGTAGTAATCATACAAACAAATTAAATAATTCTTTATGTCATCTACCATCACTTTATCCATAGCATCTTCATAAATATTCGAAAAGCAAAATGATATGTAATCTAATTTGTAAGAGGATCGAGTATCGCTGCTATGAATATCAACTTATTAATTCTTTCCACTGAGCCCCAATATTTGTCATACTTAACTTTCATATTTGAACTCATGTTACTTAAAACAGAGTTCACATTTGTACTCCACTGAGTTAAAAGTTCTTGAATACCCCAAAGTTCATGAAAATAAGAATTAGAAGTCACATATAAAGAACCACTTATCTTCGTAGTCACATCATAGAAAACCATAAAAAACTTTACAAACACTACAACGTTTTCCCAATCATCAATGGTTGGTGACCCTATTCTTTTGTTTCTATGATCCCCTCCTTGAAGTAATCAAAATAATCTAATTCTTCTTCCTCTAATACTATGAAAGCTTTTTCAAATTTCAAGGCTCTCAAGCATCAAATAGGTGGAATTCCATTGAGTCGTCACATCAAACAAACAAGTGTTTTACATTTAATTTTTTCTTGTTCAACACGATCTTTAAATTTTGTCAATCTCTTGGGGATGATCTAACATACCTCACGCATTGCGAACACTGGAAATGAAGTCATGCATTTCTTTAAGCCCTTAATTCACAATCAAGTTAATTATGTGAGCACAACACTTCTCCATCTAAGACAAGTGAATTCCAACTTCTAAGCCTTCTCATAATATATAAAATAGCTCTATCCTTGGAACTTAAGGTATTAACTTTTACATTGAAAACCTTATCAATTCTTCATTCCAATAAACAACTCTCAATCATCTTGTCAATAGTCTCTCCCTTATGGTTAGCACCTTGACAAAAGTTGAGAATTCTTTTATGCAAATTTCATTCTGAATCGTGATTACCATGTCATTAATCTTTTGCAATGAAGTCCATGTGTCACGTAAGACAAACCCTCTTGGAATGATGGACTAAACAAATCTTAACTTTTTTTTTTTTTTAGAGTTGAATATATCTCTAGCAATGGTTACTATTAACTTAGGGTCAAACTTAACATGAAATACTACAAAACAATTTGAAACCCTCATCCTTAATATTCACCCTTAATATTCACAATTGTTGCACTTTCACCCCTTAATATTGTTATCTATTCTTGTAAAATGATCCCAAGGTTGATTTACTAGGTTTCTTCTTCTTAAATTCAGATTGTGCAGTCAATGGTGGCTTCGATGCATTATAATTACTATAGCTACTTGCACATACAATTTGCACTATTGTTTTCCATCTATAAAAAGTAAAATAGATCTATTATGATTCAAACATTCAACCCAATCTGAACAATTACCATATGATGCATCGAAGTTTAAATAAACAATATCATGATTCAATGCAATGAAGATCAATGTAAAATAAAGATAAAATAAAACAAAATTTGTAGAACCATCTTTGTCATGATCTTCCCTTTTTGCTTTTATCTTTTTCTTCTTTTTCTCTAGTTCTTATTAACAACACCCACATAAAATATACCTATTATCATTTATATATTTATCAAGACTTATATATGGTAGATGACTATTTAACAACACCTACAAAAATGTTTTTATTTTTAATGCACAAACTCAGTATTGGCAAGGGGATATAACAAAAAAAAATGACCCAACTCAAACCCGAAATCCAGCACAACCCAACCCAACCCTTAGATTTCGGGTTGGGTGTACACCCATACTCTCTCTACCTTTGTAATAGCCCGAATAAAGTAATAAATAAATAAATTAAGTTTAGAAAAAGAAAAAAAAAATCACACACTTCTCTCCACTGAACTCTCATCTCTTTCCTCTCCTCAGCTAACACTAACGACACAATATCACTATTCTCCCAAAAGCATAAATAAATAAAAAATAAAATAAAAAATAAAATAAAAAACTAATAAAGTCATATTTTGTGGGGAAAAAAAAACTCTAATATTAGTATTTTTTTTAATATTAAAATTTTGCTTTTTATGAAATCACTCAAGTTAGCATAGATCTTAACTAAGAAGAAGCAATTATTTAGATATGAAAAGAGGAAAAGAAATAAAAAAGAAATACAAATAAAAATAGAATACTAACATCTTCAAAACAAAAAAATGAAACACAAAACAAAAGAAGATTTAGAGTAAAAATAAATTGGCTAAAAATATCTATCAACATAATTTAAAAAAAAAAAATAGAACAAAATATTCCAATATGATTTTTTAATTGTGTATCATGAAACAATAATTACATATATATTTTTTTTAACTTAGTTTTCCTACCTACACAATTTAGATCAAAATATAGATTTCTACTTTTATTGAGCCAATTAAGTGAATATTCAAAATAGGTGAAGGTTCGACATGAGTGAGAACGAATTCGAAGGACGAAAGCAAGCAAATTTGGAGCTAGATAGAACTTTGGCTAAGGCCAACAAAGTAAGTAGAAATTGATCAAAAGTCGACTAGAAATTGTATGAGTTATAATTTATGATGTATGAGCTATGATTCTATTGCATGGGAGTTGATTGATCAAAAGTCGTTTGAGTTTGCTATGGACTCCCGTAATCTTAGGTTAGGCCTTGCTACAAATGGTTTTAATCCATTCTACAACATGGACAGTCGATATAGTTTTTGGCCAATCATGCGTGTTACGTGTAACTTGCCTCCTTCGTTATGTATGAAAAAAGAAAATATAATGTTAGCATTGTTGATTTCTGGCCCAGACAACCAAGAAACGATATTGATGTCTACTTACAATCTCTTGTGAAAGATTTACAACATCTATGGAAATGAGTACAAGCCTATGATATTGTAAGTAAAACATATTTCAGTTTAAGAGCAATTCTCATGTACACTCTAAATGATTTTTCTGAATATGAAAATCTTACTGGATGCACCATAAAAGGTAAATAGGCATGTCAAATTTGTGGAGATAATACTCGATCTCTTTAGTTGAAGAATGGAAAAAGGTATTCATATATGGTTCATAGACAATTCTTGTCAAAGTTGCATCCATATCGAAGGAAAAAACATGATTTGATGGAAAAATAGAAGAAGAATTACCTCTCGAACTTGCAACAAGTAGTGCAATTTATACCAAACTTCAAACTTTGAAAATTGTTGGGAAAAAATGTGAAAACTTAAAAAGAGAGAGCAACAACCATGCACAAGTCAAATGTGGAAGAAGCTATCCATTTGCTTCAATCTTCCATATAGAAGGTCAACAAACTCTAAATTTATGTGGTTTTTATTGAGTTTGAAGTTATTAAGTTTCAAACTTTGGCCACTAAAAATTTTAAATGTAATTTACTGTGTAGGAGTTACAATACACCACAACTTGATGTTATAAAAAGAATGTATGTGAGAGTATTGTAGGTACATTATTATATATAAATGGAAAGTCGAAAGATGGAATTAATGTAAGAAAAGATTTACAACTTTTGAAAATTCGGCCTGACCTATATCCAAAAGAGTGAGGTGGTCGAACTTACCTACCTCCTACTCCACATACATTGTCAAAGTTTGAGAGAAATTATTTTGTTCAAGGTTGTATAATCTAAAGTTGACAGATGGATACAGTTCCAACATTTCAAAGTGCGTATCATTACAATATTGTAAAGTGATGTGAATGAAGTCTCATGACTGTCATGGATTGATGCAACAACTTTTATCTGTGGTGCTTAGAGACTTGCTCTCGAAAGGTCCAAGGCATGCAATATATGAATATTCATACTTTAATAGACTATGTCAACGTGTCATTGAAAGAGAAGTTATGTTCTAGCTTGAAAAAGAGGTAGTGGACATTTTATGCCTTTTTGAAAGGTACCTTCCACCTTCCTTTTTTGATATAATGACACGCTGGTTATTCATTTGGGATGTGAAACTCGTATTTATGGGCCTGTTTAACTGTAACGACCCGAAATTTTCTACTTAATTTAAGGTTGCTACTGTATACATACCATAAACATTGAATGCGGAAGACTTCATTTAAATTCCATAAAACATAACCTTTAACTTAAAAACACAGTCATGGACTTACGTGTTTCGAAAACATCTTTAAAACGACACAATTAAAGACCCGAAATAAAATAAATAAGCGTTGAAGTTTAAAACATCCTATTCTATCCTAAGTCTAAGAAAATGAATACCACTATCCTATGCATGTGCCATGATCTCGAGTTGCGATGCCGTCGTCAGCCGTACAGGAATGTCTTGCCTTAACCTGAAAAATGTAGTAGCACATGGCTTGAGTATTTAAAGAAATACTCAGTAAGTGACCCCACTATTGGGGTTAAATGCAACAATCACATGCAATAAAATGATGGGACCTATCTTTCGTTTCGTTTCGTTTCGTTTCGTTTCGTTTCGTTTCTTTTTCGTTTCGTTTCGTTTCGTTTTCCCTACGGTGTAATCCTAACAGGTAATCGTGGACGTGTACCATATACTCTACACGCAGCCCATACGTGCGAGTATGGGCTCACCAGCTAGTTCGCACACCGCTGGGCCACTGTCCCTAGTCGGTGGGCATGCTCTGGGGGCCCACCGGGACCCGTTAAAACTAAAACCGTCACGGCAGCGCTATGCAGGGCATAACGATCGTTGTCCTGCCATTTGGATGTACGCGTCCGTACCCTCGTGATGGGATAGGGGTATCCCCCCAAATGCATGATCACACAATATGCATGAGGTCCCACTAGTCCTACAGTCATCATTTAATGAACATAACCCCGTGTCACGTTTTCATGCTTACATGTCATTCTCATTCTCATTCTGTTACATATCATACATATTCCTAGCGGGGTTATGTATCATGCAATTTACCGTATTTCATGTCATACAATTCACATATAATAACATAACATAACATAACATATAGGAAGCATATCGATCCACAGACAATTCACACATATCAATATATATGACACGTGCAGAACCACAGGGCACGTGTCAACATCAAATATAACCTTGCCGATAGTAAGGTCACTTACCTGGCTAGCTTAAGTCGTTGTCACGAATATATCTTTAACGAAAGTTTGATTCCGTCCTTTGAAATCTGGGTCAACCTATATGAGCCCATGACATTAGTTTCGGGTTTGAATTCTACAACATTATTTCTCTAATTTACACTGGTTCATTGTTAGAAGTCTTGAAATGTTATATATCTATAATTATATTTTCATGGTTACTAATTTACATTGGTTCATTGTTACTGTGGTATAAAAAGTAGGTACAACTTAGTTATTCTGAGCTTTACTGTTCTCTCTATTTACCCTCTGTATTTACCTTTCCCTTTGTGGTTTTTAATTCCCTAATCTCTTTTTTTGTTTTATTTGTTGCCTTTTAATTCTGTTCTCATGTATTCCAAATTTACAGTGGATCTCTATTTCTAAATCTTTCATAATCTCAGTGTTTCCTACTTCCATCTGTTTCCTATTCAGAAGTTTTCTTGGCCATTCTATCTCTAATCTATTCATATTTAATCTAATATTACTAATATGACATGATTGACTAGAATTGTATAAATGATTTGACATTTAATTTCTAACTAAAAGATGGATCATAGTAATAATTCAACAACTATAATTGGTTGTGATTTTTAAAAAAAATAGGATAAAAGAAAATGAAGATTTAATACATACCTTATTGATCAGATCTATCTTCACGTAAATCGTAAATCTTCAGCAAACCTCAACTGGGTAAATGTTTTTTTTTCTCAAGTAAATCTGATAATTATTGTTTTTCTTTTTCTGTTTGCAGTAACTGTTACTTTCTGGCGTCAGGATACGGAGGAGAGACAATTGTGGGAAGGGATGAGAGGTTAGTGGAGAGAAGTGGGGAAATGTTGTTTTTATTTATTTATTTATTTATTTATTATTAATATTTTAACTACCTTATTATAATTATTTTTTTTTTGTTTTTTTATTTTTGGCTGTTACATTAATATCGCTGGACATTTAAAAGGTGAATTATTTGCTTCTTATATCGTGTTGATAGTAATTGTGGTCATCTTTGTAACCTTTATGTCTCATTTTGATATATGAAGGTATTGAAAAGTTATGTACGGAACAAAGCATGACCAAAAGGGTGCATTGTAGCGTGTTATGTAGCAGATGAATTTGTGGATTTTCAAAAAGATATTTTAAACACTCGATTGAAGTTGCACATAATCAACATCGTAGTCAATAATATGAAAATGATGTCATTCTAGAAGGTCGTCCTATATCAGTTGGGACTTCAATTACATTACACGATGATGTACTAGAAAATGCACATTGATGTGTCTTGTTCAACACAGCAGTGGTGGAACCGTTTATCTAGTGAATTAAGTTGTGTATCATTTATTATTGTTTAATATAAATCAATGTTAAATTGTAATTCATCTGGTCAAGATGCATATGGATGAACTCATGATCTTAGATCAAAGACATGCAAAAGATTCTAGTCTACTTTCCAAGTTTCATGCAAAAAAAAAAATTTCATCATGGTTAAAATCTAAGGTAATGTAACGTACTATTCCATGAACCAATGAAGGTACAAAACTACAACACAATCTAACTAACAAGTAGATTTATCTGGTGTAGTTTACTTTGACTTGTTAAATGGCCTGCAAATAGGTCAAGAAAATGTACAATGTCTTACACTGTGTACATCATTAATGGACAACGATTTTACATAAAGAATGAAAAAATCAACCCAAAATAGTGGTGTTTCTATAGATGCAGCTACATTGTGCAGATCTAGTGTAAAAGATAAATCGAAAGTTATGAAAGCAGTTGCTTACTTGCCGGGTGTTATAAGAAATCATCTTGTTAGATTATTATGCCTACCAACTTTGAATCTTTAAATGTAATTGGACAAATGTCTATAATGGAGTAAGAGTTGAGGAAAGATTCACTCTCGTTAACTTACATCAAAGTCAAAGCATGAGAACATGATACCATAAATTGGTATGTTTTATTAAAAGGACCACCCAAAGGGTTTCATGACTTTGATATGTATGATCATGAATATGCTAATAAGATGGTTGTCAATGAACAAATTCTAAGTACATTGAAAGACATTGATGAAAATGATAAGATCACTTATGTAGAGGAGATTGCGAGGGTATTTTCATTTGATGAACAATTTGGACATTGTATAAATATTTTTTTATGAAAACATTACACTCCATATATAATATTTATTTTGTGATGATCGTTTTTTATTGATGTGGAATTGCATTCTTGATTTTATTTTCATTTAGTGCATAATGATTATATATTAATTTTTGTTTTAGGTTGGAGTGGAGGGAAGATAAGGTATCACTTCAAACTTTAAAACACAAAAAAGAAATTTGTTGTCTAAAAGTCACTGGAAGAAAAATGTCTCATCATACTAAACATTTTGAAAAAAATATGCAGGATATTGATATTCCTCTACTTAAAAAATGTAGACATTAGAAAGACTTGTAGTGATGAAATGTTGCATAACCACACACTACAAGTTGAAAGGGTTGAAGGAGAAAAATCAAGTGTTCCTAACCACAATAAGAATTCTCCTCTAAAAGATTTTAATGTGTACAAATCTCTTATTATTGCCCTCCTTAAACCCTTTTCACTAAAGGCAATGGGAAGACACGGAAACCTAAACATATTTCAATTCCTACAATAGACTCATCAGCTACTCGCACAAGATTAGGAATTCGTAGGAAAATAGAAGTTTGTAGTGAAAATGGAATTGGAAAAGAAGATCATGTAATTAGTGGAAACCCCCATGAAACAACAACGCTATAAAAAAGAAAAATAGGTCCTAGAATGATGAAGACAATAGGTGTTGATGAACAATCTAGAGTGAAACTTGTTTTTAATGAATATGGACAACCCATAGGGGATGAATTTGTAGGATTGACTTCTTTTATTGGTCCACTTATAAGAGAGGTTGTACTTGTGCCCATAGAGAATTGGAAGAAATGACCGGTTAAAATTAATGTTATGGAAGTCTATTCACCTATGGAGTTATTTTAATTCATTTATGTAGTTTTAATCATTTGTATAATATTACTAACTATTTGGTATTTAGTCAAAGTACAATGTGAACAATGATTGACCTAAATAGATTATTGGTCAACAAATGGATAGATTATGGAGGCTCCAAAAATCTTCTATGGTTAAACAAACTGGCAATGCCCCCATAGGAGCACTACTAAAACTTACCTATGATATTTTTTAAATTATTATATATTTTGATATAACAAAAACATATGTTGTCTTATTGAGTAGTTAAAAATTAAGTTTAAAACAAGAGACAACTCTCTCATACATGTAGTACAGAAGGGTATGCCTATTCGACTGAAGAGATGGTAAATATTAATATTACTTAGTTTAGTATTGTATTTGTGAATTTAGTATATTTATTTCATTTTGCAGAATAAAAGATCTTCGAATTCAACTTTAATTTCAATTATTATGTTATGGACAAAGACTCACACAAAGAAGGATGAACAACCTGTGAATGTACAAATTGCAAGACACTCGTACGTTAAACTTGTTTGAAAATTACTTATCTTTAAGTTTGCAAGTATTATGTTTGTTGATATCATTTGTTTATGAAGTATGTGAAATGAGCGGTTGAAGTGGTTTCTTGTTAGTATGAGCCCGTTGAACAAAAAAATAATTTTATAGGATATTTTACTTATAGCATATGAAACATATGTGTGTGGTGGGCAGTGGGGTGGGAGATGATCGAAAACTTTAGAAAAAGTACTTGATTTGATTTTTTTTCCTACCCCATATGTTAAACTTTTTTGAAAATGACTTTTTTTTTTTTTTTTATATCTTATTAGATATGTGAAAAGTGTGGAAGTATTGCGTTCCTTGATATCTCTTGTTTATAATGTATATGAAATGGGTGGTTGAAGTAGTTTTTTATTGGTACGAGCACGTTAAACGTCAACTAACTTTGTTAAGATGTTTTTTATCATGTCGGTTAACTTATAAGATGTGTGGAGCAATTATGGATAGTTGACATATCTTATAGGTAAGAATTGCATTATGTATTTGATGAACTTTTTTTTGGTAGGAGTGCATTGAACAGGGTTAATAACTTCATTGAATAATATTGTTGATGATGTCTTGAATAAAGTTCTTGGACTAAACCGTGGGCATGTAAGAGGACTTGGATTTGGAGTGACTCATTCTAAATTATATCTCTTGTCTCAACAAAAAAAAANCAAAAAAAAAAAAAAAAAAATAGATACATGACTCTCGAGAAAGAATAATTGAAGATGATGGAAATGAAATCAATGTTCTCAAGTTTTAGGAAGAAACACATACATTTTTTTAATTAAGTTATATAAACTTCACATTCATTCTGTCGTGAGTTTATTTCCTACATGATTCAATTGAAATTATCATAGATTAAACCTAATCGAGAAAGTTTGTAATGGTATTGGAAGTATACCAAAATCAACAAATATCCATTCAAATTTGAGAATACCTTCTCCTAGGACACTAGGTTGATTTTCTAATTTAAAGAATAAAATTATTGATTTCATTATTACTATCAAATTTTGAATGGGTTTATTATTATTATTTTTTTTTATGGTAGCGCATCAATAATAATAAGTACAAGTTATTAGATTGTTGCAGAAGAATGATGGTCTTCTAATGATCAGCTGCTCTTGTTCATCACATCCCGGTTGGATCACATGCTATTAGAGTATGGGTTGATGTACAAAGAAATCCATTCTTTTTTGTGGCGGCCTACATTAGAAATGATATGTATTGAAGAAGCGGTGGGTAGCATAGTTGCTTGGCCATCCGAAAATTTTCAAATTTTATTTATTTATATTAATTAAATAATTTTTCATTAGTTAATTCAAGTGTCCACATAATCATATAATCGTATATTCATATATTCTGTATATTTATAGAGGTGAATAAAGTGATGCATGCCTTATACATGCAAAGGATGAATTTGATGATGACACCTTATCTAGGTAATAAACTTCACGCCAAACTTGGTGAATTTTGTATTTTGTGAACTACTTTATCTTTTTGTACTTGAATTCAGCAAAAAATTTATCTTCCATGGTTCAAACTTCTTTATTTTGTGACGTGTAAGTACATTATGAAACATCAATTAAGAATAGAGACTTTTTTGTATTCAATGGGTTATAAAATATCGTTCTATGTATGTGAGCTCTCGTGGCAGGCAACCAACCACTGACCCTTTTGACTTATTGGCTGAATGAATAGGGTTACGATCTACTTTTTTATCCGCGCAAATAACTAAATTAGCTAAGAGTAAATTAGTCGAGGAAAAAAACTATACCTTATATAGCAAGAACATGTGAATGCAATGACGAGACCTATCATATCAGTCTATTTTCCTATGGTACTATCCTAATAGATAGCTTGGATGTGTACCATATACTCTACACACAACCCATACATGTGAGTATGGACTCACCAGTCAGTTCGCATACCGTGTGGCCCCTTTCCTTGTCGGGCGAGCATGCTCTGGTAGCTCTTTATGCCAGACACCCGTTAGAAGTAGTTCGTGTCACTGCAGCATTATGTAAAACATAACGATAGTTCTGCCTATTGGTGTACGCGCCCGTACCCTCGTGAAAGAATAGGGGTATCCTCCAATGCATTAGCACACATTTAATGCATGAGGTCCCAATATTTTTTCATTTTCGGTATTATTAAATATAACCACGACTATCCTTTTGATTCATATCATATCATTTCTCATTTCAGTTCTCATATCATTCATGCTTCTAACGGGATTATATTTCATACCATTTATCGGGCTTTCACGTCATTCATATCATGTTGTATACATGCAATTTAAGAGACATAACATAACATTTCATAACGTGTAGTTCATACAATAAATACCTCAACAGTCAAATAAAGCAATCAAAGTATAACATATCACATCACATCGAAGTATAACATATCACATCACATTATATTGCACATCAATTCATCTAAGACTGCATAACGTTCACCTTGAATACATTTACGTATTAAATCATAACAGTCTAAACATACAATTTATGACACATGCGAAACCACAGGCACATGTCGAGGCTGCTACTGTCTAATATGAAAATCTTCTCCCAAAGTGTGGCTCTCTTTTTTAGGTATTCTTGTTTGTTTTATATTGATCATGGTTCCTATTTAGAGTTGAAAAGGACAGTTGTCCAATAAAATGTTTTTAATTGGGTAGTGAATGGCCCACTTGGACTAATCAGGTGGATTTAAAATTTCCATGTCATCCCATTTGTTTCCGTATTTGCTACTACATCATAGTCAACCTAAATGTCTGCAATTTTACCACATAACTCAATTAAATGTACAATTAAGATCTATTTATGCAAATTCATATTCTTTTCCTGTTAAACCACAATAAACTATTTCAATGCTTGTTAAAATTAGAATAAATAGGGCAATTAACTAGAAAATGGTGAGTAAGAGTGCAACCTTAACTATAAAAAGACTTGATATAACTCTACTTTTTTGTTGTAAAGTCGTCGCAACCACCAAACTTAGGAGATTGTTAGTAATCATTTTCTCTGCTCTCCATTCTCTTTTCATTTGTTGTCATTAACAAATTTTTTCTTTATGTATATTTATGTTTGTAGAGTATTCAAGCATGATTTACATCGTATTCCTTATATTCCTCCCTCAACTCAATTTTTCTCCTACAATTTACCACACTTATAAACCAATCTTACAAAAAAAACACATTCCTCACTTCCATCCTATTTCCCAAAACATTTCTAGAATGATTACCATTCCTTTTATCTTGTTGTGACTTGGCGTCATAATGTAATTTATTAATTTTCTTTCATCATAACAATTTTTTGTGTCCTAAGAATCCTTCAAGTCATTCCTTATTCTTTGGGTGCCTCCACTTAGGGTGCAAATCATGCAAGTCTTCAAGGGATGACCATATAGGCTAACACTCATTCTCCCTTAGCTCAACTCTCTTGCTAGCATCTTAAAGTTTTCAGTATGACCGTATTTGTGATGCAACTCACCTGAACAATAAGGATATCTTTCTCTTCTTTTGTTTTTACATCTCAATTACCTTCGATTAAGATACCTCCATTGGTGCTGCAGATTGCCTGCTAACTAGCAATTGAGACAATTTGTTTGCTTTCTACTTTTTTTTTTTTAGCATTGAGAGTTCAAGCTTTAGATTGAAGGNTTTTTTTTTTTTTTTTTTTTTTTTTTTTTTTTTTTTTTTTTTTTTTGTGATATAATTTTTTTAATACTCCCAAACTTAAACTAGTCATTGTCCTCAATGAGCGTTGGTGTGGGTGTGGAATCATTGTTGGAAGTAGATTGAAGTGCAAAAACTCTTGGTTATTGTTTTTGTTAGAAAAATGGTCTGGGTGAATTATGGGAACTCTTGCTAAGGTGGATTATAATAGTTTGGATCCTCCCCTTAACTTTAATGAATACCCAATTCAATTTGAGCTTTAATTTCCTTAACCCCTTTGTGCTTGAGTTATGAGTTTTTTTATAAAAAAAAAACACACCACTCACCTTATTGTTTTATTAACTTATTGAAGTATTTTACAATACCTCTCTACTTCTTGCACAAAACATCATGACTGCATATGAAAAGCCTTCCTAAAAAATTCATGCTTCTAGAGTGCATGAATGGACATGATTCAAAATTATATGGAATCAAGACAACAAAAACAAACACAACACAAGGATGCATGCTTCTAATTTATGACAGTAAGGTTACAAAGGATGTGATTAAAGAATTCCCTTAACTTTAGGCATCGTCAGAGAAAGTGTTCTCTTCCAACTCTACCACATGTGATGATTCTTTACTGCTCCATTCTTTAAAAATCTCTTTTTGGAACAACTTGGAAATGCTGAATTGTTGGACTTGGTTATTAAGGCTTTATTTATTTCTCCATCCATCTTTTTGACATAGGACCAATACGCCTTGCTGTTTCACTGCTTTCGCACCAGTTGATTAAAGTCTCTTGCTGTTTCAGCAATTGATCCATAGCTTCTGCTGCACTGCTGTTCCTTCTATTACCACTGCTCGGACCTTCCCTATCTATGTGTTCTATATAATCCATCAGATTTCTTGCCTTAAGTTTTTCTTCTTCCTCACCAAAAGGGACTACAACCTTTGGGCACAACATGGTTATTAGTTGTGGAAAAAACAGCTTCCCAACTTTCTTACTTGCACATTTAACAGTCTCATCTGCTACAATCTTGTCCACATCGATACTCAAATTAGTTATGATTGCATACACCGAAAAAACTCTGTCAGCTGACAATGTAGTATCATATGTGGTGGGTCGTAGGTTGGTCTTTATAAAAGCAACCCAAACTTTTGCTTCTAGGTTGAGGTCTGCTGCTATTATTGTTCTTGCTCCTCCTCTCAAGAGCTACCATTGTGTTCCTTCAATGGCTACTATCTCTAAAGCTATCTCAAGTTGATCATCCGATGGAGATAGCACTATTTCGTTGAAGGTCGCATGCTCAAAAGATAGTAGGTGAAACAGTTGGTTAATGGCTTCAAGACTCCAATCAACTATTTTTCCTCTCATTGTTGTTGTGTACCATTCTACTTCATCAATATGTGCGTAAAACTCCTTCACTATAATTACCATTGTTGGCTTTTTGGCCCTTGATCTCACTTTAATTAATTTCAATCAATTAATTGATTGATGTTTTGATGATAACAAACCTACCTTTAATTATTAACTATTTTCAGTATTTTGAAATGTCCACCGTATAAGGTCAGGAATAACGATTACAATGACTTTCCAATTACTCAAATTAGAGCTAAAACGAAGAAATTAGAGTCGAGACAACATACCCGACGTGATGATGTGGCCGCAAAATCAAAATGATGGACAAATCAAAATATATGAAAGTATGACATTTATAATGTTGGAAGAGTAACAAATGGTGGAGTTTTTCATATTATTATATTTCTAAATAAAATTATTTTTACAAAATATAAATTTGAATATAACCGTTACTCACATCTATTTTATTATTACTATATTATATTATTATATTATTATATTTTAAAATTTTGGTAGTTACTCACATAATTTTTATTATTATTATATTATTATATTTATAATAAATTTTAAATTTTCATTTGACCATTACTCACATTACTTTTTATTATTATTATATTAAAATTTTGAAATAAATGAATTTAGAAAATTTTCTTATTTATTTACTTTTAATCTCCGCCTTCTATTATTCCTAACACAATCCAATTGTCAATATTCAATCCTACATTTTGCCACTTTTCTCCTCTATATAAACTCATCTTCCCCACATTTTAAAACACAACTTACATACATTCTCTAATCCTCATTTGTTCAAAGTCTTCATTGTTTGTTGCTCTCTCCAAGCTTACAAGTTTATTTCTCTTCATCTTATTCTTGAGAGGAATTATTATTGTATTGTGAGGAAATAGTTGAGTGTCTCAAATTGTAAATCTACTCTTTGAAAGAGTTGTGGTGTGTTATTATCAAACTTAAATACTTGTATCGGTTTGATCCTGCATCGTGGAAAGGATTGAGNCTACTCTTTGAAAGAGTTGTGGTGTGTTATTATCAAACTTAAATACTTGTATCGGTTTGATCCTGCATCGTGGAAAGGATTGATGTCACGACCCGATTTTCGAGGCTTCGAAAAACCGAATCGTGACTAAAAAGACGAAATCGAAAACAAACAAAAGGAAAATAAAAGAAAAGAAAACCAAAGTAAAAAGATAAAAATACTTTGAATTAAAACAAAAGAGAGAAATTTTGTTTGTTAATTATTACCAAAGAAATTGCAAATATAAAATGAAATACAAAAGACTCTAAAAGACCGAAAAGGGACTGACGCTCCGGAATGACCCCCTCTGTGACTGTATAGCTCTCAAACGCTTCTTTACCTCGACCAGCAGCCAGTAAACACCTGAGAAAAATAAAGGAGAACGGGATGAGTATAAAAATTATACTCAGTAAGCCACCTACTTGTAGGCTCTCTTCGCATCTTAATTTAACAGAACTACCATGGTTTCCTAATTCGGTTCTAGAACATCAGGTTCTAACTTTAGTCTCTTGGGGCTTGCCCCTTAGGTTTCACCGGTTCATCGTCCTTTCATTAGTCACCTAGAGGTCCCTTATGCCAAGCTGATATGATCGGTATCTCTCTATGAGGCGCTACCTCTACATGGCTATCTAGGACTACATGGTATCTAGCCTAGGGGTGTGCTGAATACCCCTACGCCCATATAGTCCTCCTATGGGGGGNATCTAGCCTAGGGGTGTGCTGAATACCCCTACGCTCATATAGTCCTCCTATGGAGGGCGCAACCCAACCCGTTCCCATGCAGCTAATGGGCTGTACGACGTGGGGACACATTTCCCATGCGAAATGGCTAAGAGCAGTAAGGACTGATCAGGGACCCTTGGTCCTCCCACGAAGCTATAGATACCGTTCTCACGCTAGCAATCTATGAACCCTCCTAGGTGCTTTCTTGTCGTGGTAAACCGCTAAGTTTCTAGGGCAAAATTAAGTCTGTCTAGAGCGGCATATCGCTCCTAACAGAAATTCTCTAATCTTATCATAGAAATGGGCCCTAGCAATTAACAGAGGGTGCATGCAATCTTCTTCTAACATCATAGTATGTAATTCATGCAAACTAGGCATACCGGCTCAACGGGGCGACGACCTCCATCAAGCACCCAGAGCACGAAGTTCGCGCTCAATGGGGCGAATTCGTCCATCAAGCACCCGAAACCCGGCATACACAATTCTAACATAAATTAAACGCATGCATACGTACAACGGAAGCTTAAGGCATACAAGCAACACTCAGATAATTCACCCAACACATCATAACTATCCATCTAATTAATCTCATTCATGGAGAGCTAATTTAAAGCAAAATTACTAACATGCATACATACAATCCAAGCGAACCCTACAAGTATTTCTTTCTAAATACCGGGTGGTGACTTACCTGGTTGACGCGTGCCCTTTTTGCTAGCGTTTTTTTGCCCGTGAGGTGTCCAAAAGTACTGATTTCTTTAAATTAGGTCCCTATTCACGTAAGAACAGTATTAGAACTGGAACCGGGACAAAAATCGGGCAAACAGAAAGCAACCGGGCCAAATTGGCCGTTCCACGCGCGCTCACGCGCCAGCAGCATGCTAGGAGTGCGTGGCCACGCACGCGGGAAGGCGCCAGTCGCAGGCTGTACGCGCGCCCGCTTCCGCGTAGTCGCGGGTCGGCCGGTCCGGTCGGCTCAGCTCGCGTCGCGGTTTGGCCCGACTTGCGGGCGACACGTGTCGAANGTAGTCATAGTTATCACTTTTCCAGGACAAACATCAAAATTTTTTTTTTTTTCTTCTTCTTTCTTCTCTGCCCTCTGAAAACCGAAACACAACCCTCTTTTCCGATTTTCATATCTTTCGATCCGTAGATCGGATTGACATGATTCCTTCGGCAAAGTTTTAGATCGTGTTACGAGATACGTCCTCGTATTTTTTTCGTAATTTTCGCTTAACTACCAGACGAGTTAAGAAGGTCAGAATTTCGCTCACCGTTCTCAGACGACTCTCGGATCTCCGCCTTCGGGTTGAGGTCTCGGCCAAACTTCTTCACAGATCATGCGTAGAGTTGTTTCTAGATGAATATATCAAGATTTCAGATCTTGATTCACAAAGAAAAACCGTAGATCTGAGAAAACGTTCAAGATCCTTACCTTGCGGGTTTTTCGACTTCTTGATGAAAAATGGGACTCCGGCCATCCACATTCTCTTTTCCCTTCCAAGAAAGTCTCTCTGCATGATCTTCACCTCCTTGCAACATGATGTTCACCGGAATAGACTCCGACAGTAGGTTTCGGTGAGTCTTCCGGCGGTTCATCCTTTCTCCTCTCTCTAGGTTCTCTCTACCCCTTTCTCTCACTATCTCTCTTTTGCAAGATTATGGATGGGGTTTCGTTTGGACCCCTTAGGTGGTTGGAGGGGCAAATTTACCTATTTGCCCCTCTCAACTTTTCCTATATTTTTTTTTTCTT
The DNA here is from genome assembly GCF_002806865.2 of Cucurbita pepo subsp. pepo. NCBI lineage: Eukaryota > Viridiplantae > Streptophyta > Magnoliopsida > Cucurbitales > Cucurbitaceae > Cucurbita > Cucurbita pepo. Next base: position 4,923,989 of record NC_036657.1, on the reverse strand, counting down.
TTTCTTCTTTCTTCGGGTATTACAATTGAGTTTGTTCTTGAACTCGTAAAAAGAGCGGTGTAGCGGTTTGGCTCTGATCCGTGGAAAGAGTTGAGAAAGTTCTTTATTCAAATTCCCAAGAGGCGCTTGGGGAGTGGAGTAGGTCGAGTTTGACCGAACCACTATAAAATTACGGTGTCATTTTCTCTAACTCTTTCCTATTTAATTTCAAAATTATTATTGTGATTTATTGCATGTTCTACTTGATTATTGTTTTGACTTGAATTATTTTGTTCTAGTAATTATCATCTTCTACTTATTTGTAAAAAGTTTCATCATTAAAAAAAAAAAAATAATCACGTTTAAACACTTTTATCGTTAAAACCCTATTCACCCCCCTCTAGGGTTGCCATACCAATCCAACAATTGGTATCAGAGCGGGTTTNTGTTATTATCAAACTCAAATACTTGTATCGGTTTGATCCTGCATCGTGGAAAGGATTGAGTTTTTTCTTGAACTCGTAAAAAGAGCGGCGTAGCAGTTTGGCTCTNGCGGGTTTCTCTTATAGATTTTTTATATAAACTTTATTGTTCGAGCTTATGGCCAACCTATGTGTTAAAAATGGTTTTAGTGAAGGACAATCAACTTCGAGACCCCTTATTTTGATGGAACAAATTATACATGTTGGAAAGCTAGAATGAAAATTTATTTGCAATCGGTTGATTATCAATTATGGTTAAATGTTAGGAATGGTCCTTACATTCCAATAAAAATTGTTAATAATATTGAGGTGCCTAAATTAGAAGAAGAATTTGATGAGCATGATATGAAAAAATGTTCTTTGAATGCTAGTGCTATCAATGGTCTTTATTGTGCTTTAAGTAATGATGAATTTAATAGAGTATGTATGTGTTCTTCGGCATATGAAATTTGGAAAACTCTTGAAGTAACTCATGAGGGAACAAATCAAGTTAAAGAAACAAAAATTAGCATGTTAGTTCATAATTATGAACTATTTAAAATGGAGGAAAATGAACCTATTGGTGATATGTTTACTAGATTTACTAATATTCTAAATGCTTTGAAAAATCTTGGAAAAGTATATTCTACTCCCGAAAATGTGAGAAAAATTCTTAGGTCTCTACCTAAAAGTTGGGAGGCAAAAGTGACGGCGATTCAAGAAGCAAAGGATCTCACAAAGCTTCCTTTGGATGAACTCTGATTGTCCTCTCCTCAAATCATCTAAGAAATCCAAGAAGAAAGCAATGAAGGCTACTTGGGATGATAGTGATGAAAGTGCAAGTGGAAGTGATGAAGAAGTAGCAAATTTTTGCTTCATGGCTCATAGTGACAAAGAGGATGAACAAGAAGATGAGGTAACTCTTGAATCTCTTTCTTATCATGAATTATTTAAACTTGTTGAAGAGATGACAATTGACTTAGAAAAACTTAGTTCAAAGTATTTTGTGCTTCAAAAGAAATATAAGACTTCCATCATTGAAAATAAGTTTTTATTAAAAGAAATTTCTTGCTTAAAAGAGAAGGATCATAATATCATTAAAATTGATGTACCTTGTGAAAAGCATGTATTTGATTGTGATGAGAAGAATGCATTAATTGATAAAGTCAAGTTTCTAGAGCAGGATTGTTGTGAAAAAGATAAATTAATTAAATTGTTGAAAGAAAATGAATCAAATAATTTGGTGATAAAAGAGGATTAGGCTATATTGATGAATGTTCTACACCTTCAAGTTCTAAAACAATATTTGTTAAAGCATCCCCTATCTTGTCTAAATCTAACACATGTAAATTTGTATCTAAGTATGATAAATCTAGATTTGTGCCTATATGTCATTATTGTGGTGTTGAAGGTCATATTAGACCTAAGTGCTTTAAATTGAAAAATTCTCAAAATATTCATTTAGGAAGAAAAGTTTCTCAAAATACAAAGTTTAACCATGTTTTAAAAAATAATTTCTCGAATAAAAATAGAATACACAAATTTAGTCCAAGAAATAAATTCTTGTATAATGTTGTTTGTTTCTCGTGTGGCAAGTTTGGACACAAAGTTATTCTTGTTACTTATCCAAATACAATGTTTTTAATATGAATGCAAATATGAAATGGATTCCTAAATTTGTGAATACTAACTTTCTAGGACCCAAACAAGTATGGGTACGAAAAGGTCAATTTTGAATATCTTTGTTTTTAGGTTTGTTTGAAAGCCTCCCAGAAAAATAAGTGGTACTTGGATAGTGGTTGCTTAATACACATGACGGGTAATCCATCCAAGTTTGTGAATCTTTCCTAGAAGGATGGTGGCTTAGTAACGTTTGGTGATAACCAGGGTAAAATAATTGGTAAGGGTACTATGGGTAATGACTCTTATACTCTCATTGAAAATATATTGTTAGTTGATGGTTTAAAGCATGACTTACTTAGCATGAGTCAATTATGTGATAAAGGTTTTAGAGTTGTATTTGATAAGAATAATTGTATAATTGAAAATGCTAGTGATAGGAAAGTTTTGTTTGTAGGAAATAGAGATGATAATGTGTATACTATTGATTTGAATAATTGTCCTACAAATGATAAATGTCTTTCGGTTTTGCTTGATAACTCTTGGCTATGGCATAGAAGACTAGGATATGCTAGTATGCACTTGATTTCAAATATTTCAAAAAATTCATTAGTTAGAGGTCTTCCTCAACTTAAATTTGAAAAAGATAAAATTTGTGATGCTTGTCAAATGGGTAAATTTCAAAAAACTCATTAGTTAGAGATCTTCCTCAACTTAAATTTGAAAAACATAAAATTTGTGATGCTTGTCAAATGGGTAAACAAACTAAGTCTTCTTCAAATCTAAAAATATGATTTCTACTATTAGATCTCTTCAACTACTCCATATAGACTTATTTGGCCCTTCTAAAATAGCTAGTTATGGAGGAAACTATTATGTTTTGTGTGATAGTTGATGATTTTTCAACATTTACTGGGGTTTTGATGATAAAACATAAGAATGATGTTTTAAAAAGATTTGCTAGTTTTGTAAAAAGAGTTCAAAATGAAAAAGGGTTTTTAATTACTAAAATTAGGAGTGAGTGTTGCCTTTGAAAAAATTTATGAAGATAATGGTTTTTCTCATGACTTCTCGTCTCCAGNGTAGAATTTCCTCATCATGTCTATAAGTTGAAAAAGGCTTTTTATGGCTTAAAACAAGCTCCAAGAGCTTGGTATGATAGACTTAGTAATTTTTTATTCNTTAATTAGATCTTCATTAGATAAAACTCCTTATGAACTTTGGCATAACAAAATTCCAAATGTTGGATATTTCAAAGTTTTTTGTTGCAAATGTTTTATTTTGAACAACAAAGAAAACGTTGGAAAATTTGGTTCAAAAACGGATATTGGTATTTTTCTTGGTTATTCATCTACTAGTAAAGCTTATAGAGTTTTCAATAAGAGAACTTTAGTTATCGAGGAATCTATGCATGTGGTATTTGATGAATCTTGCAATAATATTTCTAATGAGTCTATTTGTAGTGATGATTTAGAAAGAAATTTTGGAGATTTACTTGTTAATAACAAAGGCAAAGAAATTGGTTAAGTAAAGGAGAGGTGAGCTTAAAGGAGGAAGGTTCTTCATCCATGCCAAAAGTATGGAGGTATGCCTTATCTCATCCCAAGGACTTGATTCTTGGTGATCTCAAACAAGGTGTGAAAACTCGTTCTTCTATTAATTTATTTAATAATCTTGCTTTTGTTTCTCAAATTGAACCAAAAAGTCTTAAGGATGCCGAAAATGATGAGTTTTGGATTTTAGGTATGCAAGAAGAACTAAATTAATTTGAGAGGAACAAAGTTTGGGAATTAATCCCTAGGCCCTCTAATACTTCTATTATTAGAACAAAATGGATTTTTAGAAATAAAATGGATGAAAATGGGAATATCATTAGAAATAAAGCTAGGCTTGTAGCTGAAGTTATTGTCAAGAGGAAGGCATAGATTATGAAGAAACTTTTGCACCCGTGGCTAGATTAGAAGCTATTAGAATGTTACTTGTTTTTGCTTCTTACAAAAATTTTGTATTGTATCACATGGATGTGAAAAGTGCGTTTTTGAATGGTTATATTATGGAGGAAGTTTATGTAGAACAACCTCCCGGATTTGAAAATGTAGAATTTCCTCATCATGTCTATAAGTTGAAAAAGGCTTTTTATGGCTTAAAACAAGCTCCAAGAGCTTGGTATGATAGACTTAGTAATTTTTTATTCGGAATGATTTTAAAATGGGTAAACTCGACACTACACTCTTTATTAAGATTAAAGAAAACGAGATGCTATTAGTGCAAATATATGTGGATGATATCATATTTGTTCTACTAATTCTTCCTGATGTGAAGAATTTTCTAAATGTATGCACAGTGAGTTTGAGATGAGTATGATGGGAGAACTTCGTTTCTTTCTTGGACTTCAAATCAAACAACTCAAGGATAGTATCTTCATCAATCAAGAGAAATACACTAAAGATTTGCTCAAAATGTTCAAGTTCAATGGAGGTAAGATTGCAAGCNCGTTCTTCTATTAATTTATTTAATAATCTTGCTTTTGTTTCTCAAATTGAACCAAAAAGTCTTAAGGATGCCGAAAATGATGAGTTTTGGATTTTAGGTATGCAAGAAGAACTAAATTAATTTGAGAGGAACAAAGTTTGGGAATTAATCCCTAGGCCCTCTAATACTTCTATTATTAGAACAAAATGGATTTTTAGAAATAAAATGGATGAAAATGGGAATATCATTAGAAATAAAGCTAGGCTTGTAGCTGAAGTTATTGTCAAGAGGAAGGCATAGATTATGAAGAAACTTTTGCACCCGTGGCTAGATTAGAAGCTATTAGAATGTTACTTGTTTTTGCTTCTTACAAAAATTTTGTATTGTATCACATGGATGTGAAAAGTGCGTTTTTGAATGGTTATATTATGGAGGAAGTTTATGTAGAACAACCTCCCGGATTTGAAAATGTAGAATTTCCTCATCATGTCTATAAGTTGAAAAAGGCTTTTTATGGCTTAAAACAAGCTCCAAGAGCTTGGTATGATAGACTTAGTAATTTTTTATTCGGAATGATTTTAAAATGGGTAAACTCGACACTACACTCTTTATTAAGATTAAAGAAAACGAGATGCTATTAGTGCAAATATATGTGGATGATATCATATTTGTTCTACTAATTCTTCCTGATGTGAAGAATTTTCTAAATGTATGCATAGTGAGTTTGAGATGAGTATGATGGGAGAACTTCGTTTCTTTCTTGGACTTCAAATCAAACAACTCAAGGATAGTATCTTCATCAATCAAGAGAAATACACTAAAGATTTGCTCAAAATGTTCAAGTTCAATGGAGGTAAGATTGCAAGCACTCCCATGAACACATCCACTAAGCTTGACAAGGATGAAAAAGGTAAAAGTGTGGATATTAAAGCTTATCGAGGTATGATTGGATCTTTACTTTACTTGACCGCTAGTAGACCCGATATTATGTTTAGTGTATGTCTTTGTGCTAGATTTCAATCTTGTCCTAAGGAATCTCATTTATATGCGGTTAAGAGAATATTTAAATATTTGCTTGGAACTATTGATTTAGGATTGTGGTATCCTAGAAATGTTGAATTTAAATTGGTAGGATATTCTGATGCGGATTTTGCCGAAAGCTTACTTGATCGTAAAAGTACTAGTGGAACTTGTCAATTTCTTGGTAGTTCCTTAGTTTCTTGGTTTAGTAAAAAGCAAAATTCGGTTGCCTTATCTACTACCGAAGCGGAATATATTGCGGTTGCTAGTTGTTGTGCTCAAATTCTTTGGATGAAACAAACTCTTTGTGATTTTGGATTAAAGTTTGATACTGTGTCTATATTTTGTGATAATACAAGTGCTATTAATTTAACCAAAAATCCTATTCATCATTCTAGAACTAAACATATTGACATTAGACATCACTTTATTAGAGAGCATGTGCAAAATGGACATATTGTTCTTGATTTTGTAAACTCTAATAATCAACTAACCGATATTTTCACCAAGCCATTGAATGGAGAAAATTTTTGCAAAAATAGGCTTGAGCTTGGTATTATTCTTTGTGATATATCTTGAATTTTATAATCTTGTTTATAATTATTGAATGCATGTTCTTAGGGGGAGCCATTATGTCTTTCTTAAATGTATTCTTTTTGAATTGTTCTTTTTTATGATTACAAAGGGAAGAAAATTAAGAATTCTATGCTCTAACTTTTTGTTTTATAAAATTAAGAAAAATATGCTCTAAGTTTGCTGTTTTATAATTTATGAATCATTTACTTGTTGTGATGTTTCATAATTTTTTGAGGCATTAATATAGGGGGAGAATATGCTCTTGAGTGAAATTTATGATAATATATTAGCATGTATGGATATTATTACATGGATGATGTATTACCTTGATTTTTATGAATTTTTCTTGAAATGGTTTGTCATCGTAAAAAATGGGGAGATTGTTGACTTTTTGGCTCTTGATCTCACTTTAATTAATTTCAATCAATTAATTGATTGATGTTTTGATGATAACAAACCTACCTTTAATTATTAACTATTTTCAGTATTTTGATCTGTCCACCGTATAAAGTCAGGAATAACGATTACAATGACTTTCCAATTACTCAAATTAGAGCTAAAACGAAGAAATTAGAGTCGAGACAACATACCCGACGTGATGATGTGGCCGCAAAATCAAAATGATGGACAAATCAAAATATATGAAAGTATGACATTTATAATGTTGGAAGAGTAACAAATGGTGGAGTTTTTCATATTATTATATTTCTAAATAAAATTATTTTTACAAAATATAAATTTGAATATAACCGTTACTCACATCGATTTTATTATTACTATATTATATTATTATATTATTATATTTTAAAATTTTGGTAGTTACTCACATAATTTTTATTATTATTATATTATTATATTTATAATAAATTTTAAATTTTCATTTGACCGTTACTCCCATTACTTTTTATTATTATTATATTATATTATTATTATATTAAAATTTTGAAATAAATGAATTTAGAAAATTTTCTTATTTATTTACTTTTAATTTCCGCCTTCTATTATTCCTAACACAATCCAATTGTCAATATTCAATCTTACATTTTGCCACTTTTCTCCTCTATATAAACTCATCTTCCCCACATTTTAAAACACACAACCTCTTCATCTTATTCTTGAGAGGGATTATTATTGTATTGTGAGGAAATAGTTGTGAGTGTCTCAAATTGTAAATCTACTCTTTGAGAGAGTTGTGGTGTGTTATTATCAAACTCAAATACTTGTATCGGTTTGATCCTGCATCGTGGAAAGGATTGAGTTTTTTCTTGAACTCGTAAAAAGAGCGGCGTAGCAGTTTGGCTCTGATCCGTGGAAAGAGTTGAGAAAGTTCTTTATTCAAATTCCCAAGAGGCGCTTGGGGAGTGGAGTAGGTCGAGTTTGACTGAACCACTATAAAATTACGGTGTCATTTTCTCTAACTCTTTCCTATTTAATTTCAAAATTATTATTGTGATTTATTGCATGTTCTACTTGATTATTGTTTTGACTTGAATTATTTTGTTCTAGTAATTATCATCTTCTACTTATTTGTAAAAAGTTTCATCATTAAAAAAAAAAATAATCACGTTTAAACACTTTTATCGTTAAAACCCTATTCACCCCCCTCTAGGGTTGCCATACCAATCCAACAACCATAGCTTGCTCCCTATGGTGATAGAACATCTCCCACCCTAGATCGTTGATGGTGTTAAGAAAGGATTCAGGAGAAGTAGGGTAGAATGTGGGAAACCTTCTTTCCAGCAATACTACCCTTGACTTAAGGATCTCGTATCTGTTGTACGCCTCCATGGTTGTAAATATTTCTCTTTGTGTCGGGAGGTTCTCCATTTTTTATTGTCTTTTTTTCTTCGTTTCGAACTGGTGCCAGTTAGGAATAAGTCTTGATTTATCTCTTGTAATTATCTTATTATACTTCTCCTTCCCTTGCATTGCTTTTTTTTCCTCTGGTTCTCAGTGCAATGATTGTCGGTTGCAACCTAAATTTTTATCTAAGTTTGAAGATGAATTGATAGTATTGTGTGATCTCTTTAGTGAAAGTAGTTGCTATATAATTAAAAAACTATACCTTGTGCAACCGTCGGTTTAGCTTCTCAACCTATCTAGTTCATGTCCTTTCACTACTCTCCTATTTTTTGTGAATGGTGTCTTTTCTTGATAGCAGGTTGCTTTACTCTTTTTTTTTGTTCATGCATCAGGTTGTTGTATCCTTTTCTTTGCTTTTGTGCAGTAAGTTGTTGTCTTTTCTTGAGTTAGAGAAGTCGAACTGGATAAGCCAAGGAGTCGTCGGAACGAAAACAAACTCACATCTAAATAAAATACAACCCCAAAATGATCCTAATTACCTTACTCAGGGTTGAAAGCAGGTCTAAAAGGGTCAAAATGGTAGAAATCGGGCCAAAATTGGAGAAGTCGAGGAGTCGTTGGAGCGTCGTCAAAACAACGCCGCTAGCCGTTTACGCCAAGCCGAACCGAGGGAGTGCCTGCACCGCTAGGTGCCACGTGGCAACAACAGGACACACCACGTAGTGCAGGTTGCATCAGGTTGAAGCTTGTTACATATGTGACATGGTCAATATTAAGCTATTAAAGAGATTTTTTTAGTGACTACAATAAGTTTATGGTTAAATTAAGAAAACTCAATTCCTAGACCAAATTTAGGGGGTGCATGGTCAATGTTGGATTGGGTTGAGGGATTTTTTTTTTTTCCAAACCCAAAAGTTTGGGTTGGTTAGATAGGTAACCCAACCCAACCCCAAAATTTTCACAACCCAACCCTCTATTTTCAGGTTGGGTTCAGGTTGTTAAAAAAATTATTTTTTTAAAAAAGTTTTATTTATCCACCATTTATAATTATTCCGATACAATCTTAAATAAAAGATAATTAAAAGTTCATAAACAAACACAAATCAATCTATAATTATTCACAAAAAAAATATAATTATTTCGATACAATCTTAAATAAAAGATAATTAAAAGTTCATAAACAAACACAAATCAATGTATAATTATTCACAAAAAAAAATATAATTATTCCGATACAATCTTAAATAAAAGATAATTAAAAGTTCATAAACAAACACAAATCAATCTATAATTATTCACAAAAAAAAATAATAATAAATTCAATCAAGAACATCGAGCGAAAGTGGTTAATATTGTCATAAACTAAAGACAATTAAAAGATTGACACTTATTGGGAATTGGTTAAAGTAAAAAAAAAAAAATACAAGGATAAATCATGAAATTAAAAAAAGCAATAAAAATGATTAGTTTAAAAATACTATATATAACCAAATAAAAAATATATTATAATTGAAATAACTTCAATTAGGATGAAGTTAGATGATGAGTGAGAGAGCGGCAAACTATTAAAAAAAAACATATATATCAATTATGATATAATAATGTTGTAATAAATGGATAATAAATACATTGAAATTTAAAATTACTTGTCTCAATTTTATTACAAAATCGTTAAATCAATTTAAACTAATTTTTTATTGATCCAATTTTGTCTCCACTAATTTTGATGTCAAAAAATTTCTAAAATAATAAATAAAATTCTCTCTCATACTAAAAAAAATATTAAAAAAAATTAGATACTAAAAATAATAAAATAAAATAATAAGGTTGGATTAATATATATATATATAAATAAATAAAAGAAACTAAATAAAATTGAAAACTAAAAAGAAGGATATTAAAACAATAAGAATTAAGGTATTTGATTAGGGTCAAACAAGTATGAGTGTTTTAAATGAGGGCAAATTACCACTTTAGCAAACTAGTGTGAATCTCTTAGTATATTTTATATATTTTTATTTGGTTCGGGTCAACCCCCGAGGGTTTTGTCCTATGAACCTGAAATCAAACCGAGTTAGTTCGGGATTAGAAAAATGAACTCAAACCAACGCGAAAAGCTAATCCAACCCAACCCTTGTAGTCCGGGTTGGATTGGTCCTAGTTGTCGGGTTGAATGTACACCTCTAGCCAAACTCATCTCCCAAATGTTCTCATATGGTGTATTTGAAATGCGAGTTTAGGTATAAATTTACTTGACATACAGATGATGAGAATGAAGAATGCAGTTTTTATACTTACATTTTAAGTTAATAGAAAAAAATATCTCTTAGCTCATGTATTTAAATAAAAATTTTTGAATTGGTTAAATAAACCTTTATCGGAAGTACACTACATGTTTGAGGGGTCAAATTAAGGATGAAAAACTTTGTCTGAATAACGGGCTTAACTTTCAAATCCAGTCAAAAGGATAGAAAACTGTCTAAATTATGGCTTGACTTCCAAATCCAAAGACGACGTGAAGCCTATCTCTCAAACGTTATCATATGATGTATTTGAAATACGGGTTCAACTTCACAAGTTGGGATATTGATAGTCTAATTCTAAAACTTTAATTTTGACTAAAATTTAAGTAGATTGGGTGAGACACATTTTAATTTTTCTTTCAAGAAAAAATTGAAATGGATTAAATTGACTTGAGTTTAACTGAATCACAGGGTGATAATTTATCTCTCAAATGTTTTCATGTGATGTATTTGAAGTGCGGGTTCGAGTTCACACGTTTGGGCTCAAGAAGTCTAGTTGAAGAAATCTATTTTTGACTAAAGTTTAGTAGATTAAGTGATACACATTTTAATTTTTGTAATAACAAAGAATTGCAGTGTTCATCCTCTCCTCTGAAAAACACAGTCATAGTCTTGCATGTTAAGATGAGAAGTATTGAAATTTAGGGAAAACAACAAATCCAAAATAATTTAAAACGATGAAATGCAAAACAACCTATTCAAACCTATGACTAAGTATTTAAATATAAGTATATCCTATGCACTTGCAACAGTCTCGGCTCACGATACCCCCGTACTCTATACATGTGCATCTTGCCTTTACCTGAAAAAATGATGTAGCACATGACCCGAGTATTTTGAACAATACTCAATAAGTGGGCCCACTATAGAGGACCATGCAAATGCAAATACATGCAATCACGCTCTTCGAAGCTATCTCTATTCTCTAGGGGTGGCCTCTAATCTCGAACAAATTGGATGTGTAGTACTTCCTTACACACGACCCACACGTACGAGTGTGAATGTCCAGTGGGCTCACACACCCCCTGGATCCTCTGGTCAAGCTAATCTATAGCGACGTTCGGAGGTCAGCGGAACTCGATAGTGTCATGCTCCCCATGAATACCATCATCATCATCATACTGTGCACGTCCACACTCATCGTCTTTGGGGAAGTATTCCTATGTGATAACTCTCTAGAAGTAGAGTCATATCGAGTCTTTTGTAATTAATATTGCACTTCTATTCACCATTTTCTCATTTATTACCTCATTTATCCTACTTAGTGAGAATAAAATCGTTTATTGCGGTTCAACATGAAAAAAAATATGATTTGACATAAATCGATCTTAATTGTACATTTTATTGAGGTATGTGATAAAATTTCAGACATTTATGTTCAACGAGTAGCAAATTTGGAAACAAATGGGGGATGACATGGAAATTTTAAATCCACAATGAGGAATCCAAGTGGGTCATTGGCTAACCAATGAGTAACATCTATGTTGACAACTTACTCCATTTCAGCCCTAAAGAGAAACTCATTCTCAATATAAAAGGAAAAAGAAGACCAAGAGAAGAGACACACTTTTTGGGGAGAAAAATCGAATTACACACCAGCAGCCTCTGCTGCAGTCACTGTTGTGAAACTAGAGAAGAAGAAGAAAACCCTAATCCAGCAGCTGTTGACAGCAGAAGGAAAAGGAGACCAACAAGGATTGATTAGGACAAAGAGGTGAACGTGAGAGCTGAAGAGAAGGAAACTTCAATTGACGAAGGACAACAAACTTGGAAAACTCTCTATTTTCTTATTCCATCAATTTTACATGATGAAGATGCGGATTCCTCTATTTAATTCAGTTTGTATGGAGAGCTAAACTTAATAGGGGAGGTGAGAGTGTTTTATATAGTTTAAGTATGTTGACGGTATGATTTTAGTTTATTAAAGAGTTGGTGTTAATGATTTACATGTATGTTTAATTAGCTACTTTACATACATAGTTGTTCTCTTATTCGGGAGAAGAGAGGGAGCAATGAAATCCTCTTCAATACTCTAGTTCCATAGCAAGGAGACTTGAAGGGTAATAAAAGGGTTAGAAATAATTCTTCTCCTAGAGCTTTGTTAATAGAAATTACAACGATTATGGAAATAATCACTATTCATGACCCTCGGAAGTGGGCTTGAGAATCTATTAAAAGGAACTAAAATCTACCACAAAACTCAACAACTGATCTAATTAATCTCCTCTTAGCTGAACCTTCCTCATTATAGTTGATTTTCTCATCATTTCTTGTTTTTCGACAGCAGTGACACTCTGTTTTAGTTTCGTTTAAATAGTTAAAATCTCCAACACCCATTCGAATGTTACCGAAAATCTCACTTAATTTCCAGCAATAAAATTAACCAAAACAATAGGTTACTTGTGGAATCAATAATTTACTTATTACTTGCTACTTGTGATAGTGTATACTTGCACTTATTCTTGTGAATTTTACATCATTTTATTATAGACATCCACAAGCAAACAAGTCTTTGGCGCCGTTGCCAGAGAACCTAATTTGGTTATTTTACTTATTGTAGATTTTCGTGNAAAAAAAAAAAAAAAAAAAAGAAGCCATAGTAAGCTGAATTCTCTACTGCTGAATTTACTGCTACATAATTATATTTACTGCTGCAGAATTCTGTGCATGAGTACCTACGGGTTTGAAACCTATTTTTGATCTCGAAAGAGATAACCTTTAGACAAAAGTTGAGGGAGAAAAAGAAAATGGCAGAACAGAATATACAGCAAATGGCCCAACTAAATCGGGAGTTTGAAAATTCAGTGATGATGGCTAATCAAGAGAGAATTACTGCTAATGCCATTCATTTAGCAGATGATAGAGAAAGTGTAATCCGAGCATATGCACACCCAGCTGTGGAAGAGCTAAATCTGTGCATTATTAGACCCGAAATGCAAGCAACCACGTTTGAGCTAAAGCCCGTGATGTTTCAAATGTTGCAAACCATTGGGCAATTTCATGGACTACCGTCGGAAGATCCCCACCTACATCTAAAGTCATTTTTGGGAGTTAGTGACTCATTTCGATTTCAAGGAGTGGATAAAGACGTGATTAGATTGAGCTTATTCCCTTATTCTTTGAGGGATGATGCTAAATCATGGTTGAATACCTTAGCACCGAGAACAATTGATTCTTGGAATAGTCTAGCAGAGAAATTTTTTATCAAGTACTTTCCACCCATTAGAAATGCACGGTTCAGAAATGAGATTTTTGCTTTTCAACAGTTTGAAGATGAGACATTAAGTGAAGTTTGGGAAAGATTTAAGGAGATGCTTAGGAAGTGTCCTCACCGTGGACTACATCATTGTATACCAATGGAGACTTTCTACAATGGATTAAATATTGCTACTAAACAAGTAATTGATGCTTCCACCAATGAAGCTATTTTGTCAAAGACATACAATGAAGCATATGAGATTTTAGAGAGAATAGCATCTAACAATTGTCAATGGGCCGATGTGAGAAGCAACCCAGGAAAGAAGACTCGAGGAGTACTTGAAGTTGATGCTCTGTCCTCTATCAATGCTCAACTAGCTTCGATGACTAATATTTTACAAAATCTAGCGTTGGGGCAAGACTCCATGATCAAAGCACTAGTCCATACAGCTGCTGTAATTAACCAGACAGTAGCCGAATCTTGTGTATATTGTGGAGAGGAACACACCTTTGATCAATGTCCAAGCAATCCGGCCTCAATTTTCTATGTCGGGAATCAAGCTAGTTAAGGCAACCCATAAAATAACCCCTTCTCAAATACTTATAATCTGGGGTGGAGAAATCATCCAAATTTCTCATGGAAGGGACAAGGCTCGTACAACCAACAAATGCCATCTAAAGCAAATTACCCTCCAGGATTTGGATTACAAAATCAATTGGCTTATAGTTCTCAACAAGTCAACACCCAAGAGAAAGGAACTACCCAAGCTCAATACACATCAGGAACATCTATTGAGAGCCTAATAAAGGAATATATGGCTAACAATGATGTCGTGATACAAAGTCAACAAGCCTCATTGTGAAATTTGGAAGTTCAAGTAGGTCAATTAGCAACTGAGTTACAAAATAGGCCTCTTGGGAAGCTGCCAACAGACACCGAAACACCAAAAAGAGAAGGCAAAGAGCAATGTCAAGCAATAGAGTTGAGAAGTGGAAAAAAAAATACCCAGCAGGGGAGAAAAAAGTGCAGAACAAGGTGACAGTCATTCCCAAGAAATTGCTGATACACCGCAGAGAAATGAGAAAGCTGCTGTATAGAAATAACACAGTAAGGATTATGCAGAAATTGGGGAGCAGCCTAAAATGCAAACAACAACCAGCAGTGGACAAGAGAGCAGAACATACACACCATCACCTCCTTTTCCACAAAGAATAAAAAGAAAGAAAGAGGAAGCCCATTTTGAGAAGTTTATGGATATTCTGAAGGAAATTCATATAAATATACCACAAATGGAAGCTTTGAAGCAAATGCCAAATTATGTGAAGTTCTTGAAGGATGTACTCACTAATAAAAGGAAGTTTGAAGAATTTAAGGTGGTGTCATTAAATGAAGAGTGTAGTGCAATATTGAAGAACAAGATCGCACTAAATGAGAAAGATCCTGGATCGTTCACTATTCCTGTATCGATTGGAGGAAAGGAGCTAGGAAGAGCATTATGTGACTTGGGAGCAAAGCATCAACTTAATGCCTCTATCTATTTACAAGAAGTTGGGGATTGGAGAGGCTAGACCGACTACAGTCACCTTACAACTAGCCGATAGGTCCATCACTTATCCCGAAGGAAAGATTGAGAACATCTTAATTCAAGTTGACAAATTCATATTTTCTGCAGATTTTATCATTTTAGATTATAAAGCCGATCATGATGTTTCAATTATTTTGGGGAGGCCATTTTTACAGATATGGTAGAAACATTTATGGAGATATTCATGGATGATTTTTCAATTTATGGAGAATCTTTTGAGACTTGTTTGTGCAATCTAGGGAAGGTTCTACAAAGATGTAAAGAGAAGAATCTTGTACTGAATTGGGAAAAATGTCATTTTATTGTTAATGAGGGAATAGTGTTAGGCAACAAGATCTCAAGAAGAGGAATAGAAGTTGATAGAGCCAAGATAGAAACTATCGAAAGATTGAATCCACCTACGTTAGTTAAAGGTATAAGAAGCTTTTTGGTCCATGTAGGGTTTTATAGGAGGTTTATTAAAGATTTCTCCAAGATTGCAAAATCGTTGTGTAGTTTGTTGGAGTCAAATAAAAAATTTGTTTTTGACAAACAATGCATGACTGCCTTCCAAGCATTAAAGACAACGCTGACCACAGCTCCTATAATGTCATCACTCGATTGGAATTCACCATTTGAGTTGATGTGTGATGCTAGTGGCCATGCTGTGGGGGCAATGTTAGGATAGAAAAGGGAAAGGTACTTCATCCTATCTATTATGCTAGTAAAACGTTGAATGAGGCTCAAGTGAATTATACAACCACTGAAAAAGAATTGTTGGCTATAGTATTCGCTGTTGAAAAGTTCAGAGCTTATTTATTTGGAGCGAAGGTGAAAGTGCACACTGACCACGCAGCAATCAAGTACCTAATGATGAAACCGAATGCCAAGCCAACATTAATTAGATGGATTCTACTGTTACAAGAGTTCGAGATAGAAATCGTGGACACAAAAGGAGCTAATAACCACGTAGCGGATCACTTATCTAGAATGGAGAACATGGAAGAAAAGGTCAATAGCAAAGAAATTGATGATGCATTTCCGGATGAACAGCTACTTGGGATATACAGTAGTAGCAGAATGACAGCAACTCCATGGTATGTAAACATAGCAAATTTTTTGGCTTGTGCCATCATACCCGAAGAGAAAAATTATCAACAAAGGAAGAGGTTTTTTCACGAATCCAAAAGTTACATTTGGGATGAACCTTTTCTTTTTAAACAATGTGGAGACGGCATAATGAGAATATGTATTCCAAACAGCGAAATACCAACAATTCTTGGACAATGTCATGCATCTCCATATGGAGGTCATTTTGGAGGGCAAAGGACAGTGAATTCAATTTTAGAAGTGGAACTTTTTGATGTATGGGGCATTGACTTTATGGGACCATTTCCGGCATCTTATGAGAACTTATATATTCTAGTGGCTGTCAACTATGTGTCCAAGTGGGTGGAAGCGAGACCGTACTCAAGTTTTTAAATAGAAAGATATTCACTAGGTTTGGTGTACCAAGAGCATTAATCAGCGATGAGGGCACGCACTTTGAGAAAAATTGATGAATAGTCTTTTAGAGAGATACAATGTAAAATATAGAGTGACGACACCTTATCACCCTCAAACCAATGGGCAAGCAGAGGTCTCCAACAGAGAAATTAAAAGTATTTTGGAAAAGGTGGTACAACCCAACAGGAAAGATTGGTCGGTGAAACTTGATGATGCATTATGGGCATACAGGACAGCCTTTAAAACCCCGTTAGAAATATCTCCTTACAAGCTAGTTTTTGGGAAGGCATGTCATCTACCCCTGGAATTGGAACATAAAGTATTTTGGGCATTAAAGAAGTTAAATTTTGATTATACAACATATGTAGACTTGAGGCGAATGCAACTAAATGAATTGGAAGAATTCAGGCACCTAGCCTACGAAAATGCTAAGATGTACAAAGAAAAAACAAAAATGTGGCATGACAACTAAATTAGGCCTAAGGAATTCTACAAAGGACAAAGAGTGTTGCTATTCAACTCAAGGCTGAAATTATTCCCTGTAAAATTAAAATCAAGATGGTCTAGTCCGTTTATAGTTGAAGAAGTCACTCCCTATGGGGCAATAATGATAAAACATGGAGACGAAAGGAGACCTTTCACAGTGAATGGACAGAGACTGATGCCATATTTGGGTGGAGAAGTAAAAAGAGGCATTGCCTCTTTGAGCTTAAAGAGTGTAAAAATAAAACATTTTGGAGCAAACGGGAGCTGACAAGGAATGGTAACGGGTAACAAACTCCCGAGAAGCCAAGTTAGTTTTTCGTTCTCCTTATATTTATGCACTTTTAATTATTTTTAAATAGTTATCTTCACTTATCTTGGAATGGTAGTTTTTCTTTAGATGTTATTTTACATTTTTATCATGAATGACTGGCATGCCCCACGGAAGTAGCCATTTTTTGGTAGATGAATTAAGAGGATTCTGATGTGGTTAACAAGGCTAATTTCAAAGTAGTAAAGAGGTTAATTACATTTGGTACATACTAAGTTGTAATTAGAATCAAAGTTATTCTCTTTCGGTGTATGCTGCCATGAAGTACCGTGTTGTTCCTCATTTGCATGAATTTGATTTACTTGTTGTGCACTTTCTCACGAAACCTCAAGTCAAAGCACCAACACAAAAAAATGACACCAATTTGCTATCAAACAAGAAAAAGGAAAACTTTGAAAGAAAAAAAAATTACAGCTGCTACATCAAAAAAAAAAAAAAATGACAGCAAACGGTTGTTCTACCCAAAGTAAAGCAGCCTGCGGCTGTCGAGAAGGATGCTGTTAAAAAATAAAAAAGAATAAAAAAAAAAACATATATAATAATTACAGTAGCCTATTGTCAAGAAATGACAGCAGACTACTGTATATAGCAGCCTATTGTCCTTGACAACATACTGCTGTTTTAAAAAAAAAAAAAAATTTTAAAATTGTGGTAGCAGTCTGCTGTATGTTATAATAATAATTAAAAAAAAAAAAAACGAAAAAAATTGTACTTCCACCAGGAGTCATTTTTGTTTTATATACAACCTACTTCCACAAGAGATAACAATTTACCTTCACACTTACAAGCAATAAGGATAAAAATTTAGCTTGCAACCGACAATCATGACACTGAGAACAAGAGGCAAAAAAAACGGTGCAAGGGAAGGAATAAGTGCAGCAAGATGAAGTAGAAGAAATAAATCAAGATCTTTTCCTGACAGGCACCGGTTTGAAACGAAGAGAATGGCAAAAACAAAATTGAGAACCTCCCAACACAAAAATGAATATTCGCAAACGAGGAGGCGTACAACAGGTATGAACTCTTCAAGTCAAGAGTAGTGTTGGTGGAAAGAAGATTCCCAGCATTTTACCCTACATTCCCAGAGTCCTTTCTTAACGCCATCAACGATCTAGGGTGGGAGATGTTCTGTCACCAAAGGGAATAAGCTATAGTGCCGACAGTGAAGGAGTTTTACACACATATTGATCAAATGGAAGGGTACACAACATTAGTAAGAGGAAAAATAGTTGATTGGAGCCCTAAAGCTATCAACCAACTGTTTCACCTAAAATCTTTTGAGTATGCCACCTTCAACAAAATGGTGCTAGCTCCATCGGATGATCAACTTGAGATGGCCTTGAAGATGGAAGCCATAGAAGAAACACGATGGCAGCTCTCGAGAGGAGGAGCAAGGACAATAATAGTAGCAGACCTCAACCCCGAAGCAAAAGTTTGGGCTGCTTTCGTAAAAACCAACTTACTACCCACTACACATGATACTATATTGTTAGCTGACAGAGTTTTACTTGTGTATGCAATCATAATGAATTTGAGCGTCGATGTGGGCAAGATCGTAACGGATGAGATTGTCAAATGTGCAAGTAAGAAAGTGGGGAGATTGTTTTTTCCACAGCTGATAACCATGCTGTGCCTGGAGGCTGCAGTCCCTTTTGATGAGGAAGAAGAAAAAATTAAGGAAAGAAATTTGATGGACTACATAGAAACCCATAGGGATGGCGCCAACTGGCAAGAGGAGAGACAACAGAGCAACAAACGATATGGATCAACTGCTGAAACAGCAAGAGGCTTTACTCAGCTGGTGCGAAAATAGTGAAGGGAGTTGTAAGGCATATTGGTCTTATGTCAAAAACAGGGATGAGGAAAAACATAAAACCTTAAGAACAAGTCCAAAAGTTCAGCATTCCCAAGTTTTCCTGACGAAATTTTTAAAGAGTGGAACCGAAAAGAATCATCGCATGTAGTAGAGGAGGAAGAGAACACTTCCTCTAATGATGCCTAAAATCAAAGGAATTCTCTTACCACACCCTTTATAACCTTGCTGTCTGATTTACTTGATGTCTGATTTAGAAGCATGCATCCTTATGTTGTGTTTGTTTTTGTTGGGTTTGTTTTATTATGTTGACTGCATTTAATTTTGAATCATGCACATGCATGCAACCTAGAAGCATGAAGTTTTAGGAAGGGTAATAGATCATGCATATTTTGTCTCATATGTAGTCATGATGTTTTGTGCAAGAACTAGGGATGTATTGTCAAATGCTTTATGGATAAATAAAACAGGAAGGTGAGTGGTGTGTTTTTTTAAAAGAAAAAAAAGGGTTAAGGAAATTGAAGCTTACATTGAAGAGTATTCATCAAAGTTAAGGTGATGATCCAATCTATCATAATCCACCTTAATCAGAAAGAATTCCCATAATTCATCCAACCTTTAAACCATTAACCAAGAGCTTCTACACCTCAAATTACTTTCAAGAATGATTCCACACCCACACTAATGCTCATTGAGAACAATGGCTAGTTTAAATTTAGGAGTATTAAAGAAAATTTCATCGCCCCCATATATATATATATATATAAAATCATACCCGAGACCACTCCTCTTCAACCTAAAGCTTGAACTATTAAAAAAAAATTGAAAAAGAATTGCTTGTTGTCAGGCAATCTGCATCACCAATGGAGGTGTCTGAATCGAAGGTAATTGGGATGTAAAAGTAAAAAAAAAAATAAAAAAAATAAAAAAATAAAAAAATAAAATAATAATAATAATAGGGAGAAAGTTATCCTTATTGTTCAGGTGAGTTACATCACAAATGTGGCCACATTGAAAACTATGGGATGCTAGCAAAAGAGTCGAGCTAAGGGAGAATGAGTGGAGAGAATGATTGCTCAAGGATGAGCTATCTCGAGTGTGATAACTCTCTACAAATAGAGTCATATCAAGTCTTTTTGTAGTTAATATTACACTTTTATTCAACATTTACTCATTTATTACCCCATTTATTCTACTTAGTAGCATGAAATCGTTTATTGCGGTCCAACATGAAAAAAAATATGATTTGGCATAAATTGATCTTAATTGTATATTTAATTGAGTTATGTGGTAAAATTTCAGACATTTATGCTAAACCATGTGGGAGTAGCAAATTTGTAAACAAATGGGAGATGACATGGAAATTTTAAATCCACGTCAGTAGTCCAAATGCGTCATTGACTACCTAATGAGGAACATCCTCTGTGGACTACTTATTCCTTTTCCGCCCTAAATGGGAACCCAGGCTCAATATAAAAGGAAAGGAAGACCAAGAGGAGGAGAGACACACCTTGGGGAGAAAAATCGAATTACACAGCAGCAGCCTCTGCTGCAGTCAACTGCTGTGGAACTAGAGAAGAAGAAGAAAACCCTAATTCAGCAGCTGTTGATAGCAGAAGAAGAAGGAGACCAACAAGGATTGATTAAGGCAAATAGGTGGACGTGAGAGCTCAAGAGAAGGAAACTTCCATTGACGAACGACAACAAACCGGAATAACTCTATATTTCCTTATTCTCTTAACTTATTCCATCAATTTTACATGATGAAAATGTGGATTTCTTTGTTTAATTCAGTTTGTATGGAGAGCTAAACTTAATAGGGGAGGCGAGAGAGTTTTATATAGTTTAAGTATGTTGACGGTATGATTTTAGTTTATTAAAGAGTTGTTAATGATTTACATGTATGTTTAATTAGCTACTTTACATACATAGTTGTTCTCTTATTCGGGAGAAGAGAGAGCAATGAAATTCTCTTTAATACTCTAGTTCCATAGCAAGGAGACTTGAAGGGTAATAGAAGGGTTAGGAATAATTTTTCTCCTATACCTTTGTTATAGAAATTACAATGATTATGGAAATAATCACCATTCATAACCTGGGCTTGAGAATCTATCAAAAGAAACTAAAATCTACCACAAAACTCAACAACTTATCTATTTAATCTCTCTTAGCTGAACCTTTCTCATTATAGTTGATTTTCTCATCATTTTCTGTTTTTCGACAGCAATGGAACTCTGTTTTAGTTTTGTTTAAATAGTTAAAAATCTCTAACACCCATTTGAATGTTACCCAAAAATTCACTTAATTTTCAGCTATAAAATTAACCAAAAAGATAGGTTCCTGTGGAATCGATAATTTACTTATTACTTGCTACTTGTGATAGTGTATACTTACACTTATTCTTGTGAATTTTACATCATTTTATTATATACATTCACAAGCGATCAAGTTTTTGAAATTTATTGCTGAATTTACATCACTTTATCGTCTTTGGGGAAGTATCCCTATGCTTATGAACATACAATATGCATGAGGTCCCTCTAAATTCCATATTATCGTCTCTTACTGTATATTGTCCTTTTTGTCATTTTATTGTGTATCTTCTTCGTAAACAACCGATTCTTTGCAAACCACTAATACTTGAACTACCATTTGCTTTACGTACTCGGTGAGGAGGAAAATGCAAGGTTTCTGGAATTACAGATTAACATGGTTGGGTGAGCAACCGTGCCTCCCATCATTTGAAGATACCGAAAGGAGTGGGAGGTGTGGTGGTGACAACCTCTATTTAAGAGCTATCTTTTGGATCTAACACGACCCTCTAAGTCTCTGATACCATTTGGATGCTTAATGACTAGAGTAACATTTACATGAACTCTATCATCTTAGTTTAATTTACCATAGAAATAATTAAATTACAAGTAGGAGACAAGATATGGGCTCTTGTCTATATACATTGAATTTTTTTAAAAAGAAATGGTAGATGAAAACCTATACATAAAAGTTAAAATAAAGATGAGGAAATAATTTACAATATTCATCAAAGAAACTGATGAGAAAAAGAAAATAAAGAAGAAGAATCAAAAGAGCAAATAATTTGCGAGGAAGACAAATTTGAAAGAGGGAAAAGATAAGTTAAATGAAAAGGAGAAGAATATGTCACAAAACCTTCATTTTTGGATTTTTTTTATTTATTATTTATTTATTTTTACCTATAGTTTAACGACTATTATAGTCCTTTGTAAATGGCTATTTTTAACAAGGTGGTTGAGAATCCAAAAATGGATCATTGAGATCATAGATTGCATCTTGTTCTCCTTCTACGGTAGAAAAAGAAGATGTTGAACAGGACCTCTTGAAGAAGCTTTTGGAAATCAGCTTCTAAAGTTGTCTCGGCTAATGCAAGCAGCCTAGACTTTCAATTGAGAAACTCGGTGGTTTTCTTTTTAGATAAATCTTGAAGGTGACCATTCTCAATAACCAGACCTTCGCTGCTTTGAAATTTGCGTGGGTATAGGTGTATGTATCCCACCATTTGATTTTGATTACTTTGAAGACCTGTTTTACTTATTTCACTTTCCTTTATCTGGAAATTCCAGGTTAGAATCCAAGGAATTTGAAAATATACCCTAAAGGCATAGTCAATGGAAAAAGTTTTTGAGATATTTTGAATGAAGTAATGGAACAATTCCAGTATCGGAACGGAAAATATATCTTTCGCAGATCCAAAGATATCCACCATTTTATAAACCAAAATGGTTAATGGATTTTGTGAGCATTCTGGCAGAATTGAATGAACCATGAATGCTCGTAATTTATACCAAATGACATTGAACCATATCATCTGATAATCTCTATACAAGAACCAATAAGGAACAAAAGGTTTTGAAAAAGTTTTTTGATCTTGATTCCAATACGTCGTATTCATGACTTTGAAAATTTTTTATTTTGAGTACGCGATTTTTTAAGGGTCATCGCGACTCAGAATATGAGTAATTTCGATAGACTTGGTGTCTACCAAGATGAATTCATAAAACCTTCAGGTCTTATGGAAGTCTTCCGGGATATAGAAGAATCCCGATGGATATGCTTTTTTGACGACCTCACTGATCTTTGGATCGCCATATTCAGGTTCTATTAGAGCTTCTGGTAGAGATACAGATTTTTGAAAATAAGTTCGGATTTCAGGAACTGGAGAAAACCAAACGGGAACAACTACGTCCGAGTAGGTTGAGGGGACAGAAGGTCCCTTTGAAGCGGAAGAGACAGTAGGTCTTGATGGAGTAACGGCAAATGGCCGTGTTAAAGAGGCAGAAGGCCTCGATGGAGGGATAACCTGCGCTTGGTTTTTAGCAAGTTTTGCTTTAGATGGTCATGAGTGTTAAACCAACATCCATAGCATAACTATCAGCTATCATTGGAGTAGGGGTGTTCGAAGAAGCAATGGGCTTCTTCCCTTTTTCCATAATATTTCTTCCGATCATCGCATGATGAAGGAGAGTGGTTAGGGAGAGTATTTCTTTGAGAGTAGGAACTCTCTTGAGAAGTAGTCAGCTAACGGATTTTCGATCCCTTTTATAAGCAAAATTTGAAAATCGATGCAAGATAAAATTGATTGTCATCTAGCAAAAATTTGTTTAGATACGAAATTCGTCACATCCTTTTCTAAAACAAATTTGGATGCTTTTGAAGCCATTTTGATAACAAAGTTTTTGTTAATTAAATCACTTTGAAAGTTCTGTACACAGAGTACTATTGAGAGTATTTCTTTCTTTACTATTGAGTAACTTGTTTTAGTAGAATTCCATATCCCCGAGTGAAAGCTGACAAAGGATTCTTTCTTGTTAAAAGACTGTTTCAGGATTCCTCCATATCCTATATCGGATGCTTCGATCTCCACTCTTAAACTAGCCTTAAGGTTTATAGAGATAAACACGGAATTGATTTGACAAGGGATTTGATTTTTTTGGACGGTTTAGGTGTGTTCTCTAGTCTATGGTTTTTTATTCCTTTTTAGTCTTTAAGAAAGGTGGTTTGCAAATGGGTCTAATATTTTTTTTTTTTGAAGGAAATCAAACACATAATTGATACATCCCAAAAATCTATGGATTTGGGTTTTATAAGTGATTTGATCTGGAAAATTTAAGGCAAATTAATGGATTTTAATGGGTTTAATTAGACCCACGAATTTCAAATAAAAGAACATAGGTTTTTGTTTGATTGAAAGAGTTTAATTAATGGACACTAGCACTCTTGTAGCTGTTGTTTGCATTTTAGGCAGCTTCTCAATTTTTGCCTAATCCTTGTTGTGTTCTTTCTATACCGCAGCTTCCTCATTTCTCTGCTATGTATCAGCAACTTCTTGGGAATGGCTATCGTTCTGCACTTTTTTCTCTCCTGGTGGGTATTTTTTCCACTTCTCAACTCTATTGCTTGACATTGCTCTGTCTTCTCTTTTTTGTGCTTCGGTGTCTGCTGGCAGCTTCCCGAGAGGCTTATTTCGTAACTCAGTTGCTAATTGACCTACTTGAACTTCCAAATTTCGCAATGAGGCTTGTTGACTTTGTATCACGGCATCATTTTTTGCTATATATTTCTTTATTAGGCTCTCAAGAGATGTTCCCGATCTGTATTGAGATGGACTAGTTCCTTTCCCTTGGATGTTGACTTGTTGAGAACTCTATGCCAATTGATTTTGTAATCCAAAACCCGGAGGGTAATTTGCTTTAGATGACATTTGTTGGTTGTATGAGCCTTGTCCCTTCCATGAGAAGTTTGGATGATTTCTCCACCTTGAATTATAAGTATTTGAGAAGGGATTATTTTTCGGGTTTCCTTGACTAGCTTGATTCACCACATAAAAAATTGAGGCCGGATTGCTTGAACATTGATCAAAAGTGTGTTCCTCTCCACAATATACACAAGATTCGGCTGCTGTTTAGTTCATTACAGTAGCTGTATGGACGAGTGCTTTGATCATGGAGTCTTGTCCCAATGCTAGATTTTATAAAATATTAGTCACCAAAGCTAGTTGAACATTGATAAAGGACAAAGCATCAACTTCAAGTACTCCTCGGGTCTTCTTTCCTGGGTTGCTTCTCACATCGGCCCATTGACAGTTGTTAGATGCTATTCTCTTTCAAATTTCATATGCTTCATTGTATGTCTTTGACAAAATAGCTCCATTGGTGGAAGCATCAACTACTTGTTTAGTAGCAATATTTAATCCATCGTAGAACGTCTCCATTTGTATACAATGAGGTAATCCATACTATAAGAAATGGTACATTTAATAGCTTTTCGCTATACCATTTTTCAAATGAGGCTATAAAAGGCCTTGAAAAACAAGTGGGCCCAACAAAGTTTCATTTACGGCCGATTTTTTATTATTATTATTTATCATTCATTTTTTATTTTGCTCCTTCTACCTTTATTCTCTGGGGCCCCTTTTATTAGGACTTCTGTTATGTTTCTTCTTCTCTCAATCCAAAATTTCTAAACAGCAGGTTTAAATTGGTTGGCCATGTCACTACAGGGTAATCTGAGTAATCTTCAAATATGATTTGTCGTTCTTTGTGGAGAGGAGCATTTGTAGCTCTTTGTGGGAGGACCTTTTGCTATGTGTTTTTTTTGAGATGTACAAGTGTTTTTTTTTTTCCAATTTTTTTCATACTCGACCTATTTCTTCTTGTTTTTCTTTGATTTTTTTTATGGCTATCTTTCTCTATCTTTTTGCTTTAATAATAGTGGCCTTAAATCCTTTGAACCCCATATTCTTTGATTTGGCTTTCTGGATGTTGAATTCTCTGTCCAAAAATTGTGTTTTGTGCTTGATTTGCCGAAGAGTTTGGATTGATAAGACTTCTAGTGGGTGGAGTCTAAGTGGGTTGCTTTGATTTTGTGCTAGAGTTGTGATTGAGAAGGGAAAATTATAATGGAGGAGAGTGCGGTTGAAAAGCGAAGGAATTGGTCACATTGTGCCTGGAAATGAGACGTTTGACCATTTGAGTGAAGAACAAGGACGTGAGATTAGCTCAAGCTCTGATTTTCTTACATTGGAGACCATGAGGCTTTAGGAGCACAGTCACAGTGGCTCTAAGGTCTATCTTCCTTTTTTCATTGAGTTGGTCTACTCGAAAGGCTAACGGACCCGATTGTATTAACCTAATGTTGCTGATAAAGAAGAAAAATACTATGTTGATAATAGGAAGCTGGAGAAGAAAGTACCTTCATCGTCAGGTAATTTTGGCCCTCTTTTCTTGGTGAGTTTCTCCATATAAATTATATTTATATTTTAATGGTGTGGGGGGATTATATAGATTGAGATGTTGAAGGAAAGATTTTCTAAACTGTTGCTTGGAGAAGATATGCAGAGCGGAAATGGGATTTGTATGGCATTGGCTAAATCTAATGCCATTATAAATCTTTGGGGTATGCTTTGTCTCTTTTCCACTCATTGCCTGATATTTTATCTAGGATTGACATATTACCTTATATTCTATTTAGGATTGACATTGGTGACCGAGTATAATGTTGATTCCCTTTCCCATTGTTTTGTTATAGTCACTTTGTTTGGACAACAATGGCGATGGCGAAGGAAGATGAATTGGCTTCTTTGTGTTAGTGATCACATTGCTGAGTTGATGCCTACTAGGCAAATGTTTCCTGATTGAAGCAAGCTTGAGGTACCGCATAACTTCAAACGAGCTCTTTATGGCAGTATGAGTTTTCTTTTGTAAGTATGGAGTTTGCGCCTATTGGAATTGTCTGTTCTATTTATTTTGTCTTCCATACGGTTTGTTTTCATAGTTTTCTTTGTATAACTAAATGCCAGTATGATTGAGAATGCAATGAAAATCCATTCATATATAAACATTAAAAATATATAATATATGTATATGTAATATGTTAAATGTTTTATTTAATATATTAGAAGTAAATTTGTACCTACCAAAAGCTTTAATAATCAATTCTTTCTTTTGGATTCTCGGTTAGAGGTGGATTTTTTGTTCAATACAATCATACTATATTATGATTTTGGTCGTTTTAAAAATACTTTTATATTATTATTATTATTTTTTTTTACCATCACAATTTTTTTTAATCAATTTAGATATTTATTAAAAATTAATATTTTTTTATCTTTTCTTAACTTACAGACTTATTGGAAGATTCTTCTCTCCTCGTAACCTTTACATTACTTTTCATTCTCATTTTCCTTTTGCTTCATTTGGACTCCCAACTTCTATTGTATAACTATTTTGTCAATAGATGATACAGTTTGCAAGAGGCTTAGTCGATGGCCATTATGTTTCAAGCTCTAACTACTCGAAATAAAACTCAATAGAAAAGTTTCTTTTTCCATAATTTTATTTGTGATAAAAGAATCACTTCCACCTATTTGTAAGTTTCTTTTTTAGGACATCAAATCTTCCTATATTTCTATATTGTGAAACTTTAGTTGAAATTTCAAATGCATCATCACCTATTTTGGTTGAGGTAGGTGTGCAAGAGCTTGAAGACATGTATTGTGTCATATTATTTGTCAAGTAAGAATCTTGGTCATTGATGCGACCTATAACTTGTTACAAAATATCATAGCGAATTTGTTTCTTTATATTCCGCAACTCATTTGTTGTATTTACTACCATGCTTTATGTTTTTGAGTAAGACAATGCAAAACTGCCCTTAGTTGTGACAAGTAATAGTAACCATCCCTCAGTTGCGGCACCTAATTCTTGCTTTAATCCTCATTCTAAATCTAATAGGCACATGTCCATCAACATGGTTTTATCAAATTTTGGTCACCTCATTCTTAGTTTAGAGTTGATCTATTTTTATATAAGTTGTTTGTCCATATACTACAAGAAATTGTCAATTTAATTAATTCAATTATAGATGACTTGTCTGTTAGGTACATTGTTGGAGATGTTATGACCTCTATGCTGCCAATGAATTTAAAATCTCTCTTGTTTTGTTTTGGACCGATAGTGCTTATAGCTACTTTGGTTACTTGCAATATAGTGAGTCTATCAAGTAAGGCTCAATATCACTCAAAGGTACGATTAAGTATAAAATATTTTAATTTGGAAGTTGGGTATTTAATATTTGCCTCTTTCATGGTTAACAGACTTTGAAAACATGGTAGAATGTATTCCGGGAATGAAAAGTACAAGTTTGTTTGGGGATTAGCAAACAATGGGAAGCTGTTCTTGTGGATTACAACACTAGATTTAGTTGTAGGAGATTCAACGATTTATGTTTTTTGTAATTAGATACAACAAAAACTTATAACCTTCAAATATCTTCTTATTTTTTAATGTGCAAATAGATTGTGAAATTTCAATTATGAATGAGAATCTTTTATACTTAATGTGTTATAAAATATCATTCCATATATGTCAATTTTAAGTTTAGTCCAGAGTAAATTATATTGAAAAGAAATCATTGTTGAGAAAAAATAGTAATGAACAGGAGATATAATAAGTTTTATATATAACGAAATGTAAGTGTTATCAAATGTGCATTATAGTATAAGATCAAAGCTAAAAATACTATATTATAGCGTTAACAAAATGTTATTATAAGTTAAAGATAGCACAATTTTTTAGTTATGTTAAACCTATTATAGCTTTAATAAAATGCTATAAAATGTTTTTATAGCAACATATATAAGTTGTAGTTTCATACTCTATTATATCGTATATTATAGCTATAAAAAAGCGCTATAAAAAGTCTCGGACTTTTAATAACATGGGCTGTCACGACGTATGAAAAATGCTATAAAAAGTCTATAATAGCATTTTTCGTAAGCTATTTTATACACTATTTCTTGTGGTGCCATGATGAGACCATTTTCTAAGCATCTCCTTAAATCTCTCCCACCCTTCACTTAGTGGCTCATCTTCAAATTGTTGAAAAGCGACAATCTCATTTATGAACCGTACGTTTCTAGTAGGTGAGAAATACTTGATAAAAAATTTCTCTACTAGACTATTCCAAGAATCAATTGTTCCCAATGCTAAGGTGTTCAACCATGATTTAGTACCATCCCTCAATGAATAAAGGAATAAGCTAAGTCTAATCACGTCTATATCCACTCCTTGGAATCGAATGACTTTAGGTGTAAGTGAGGATCTATCGACGGTAGTCCATGAAATTACCCAATGTTTGCAAAATTTGAAACATCATGGGCTTTAGCTCAAACGTGGTTGCTTGTATTTCGGGTATAGTAATGCACGGATTTAGCTCTTTCACAATTGGGTATGCATATGCTCGGATCGCTCTTTCTGTGTCATCTACTAAATAAATGACATGAGCAGTAATTCTCTCTTGATTAGCCATCGTCGCTCGATTTTCAAACTCCCGATTTAGTTGGTCTCCAAGTTCTATTTGCTGTATATTTTGTTCTGTTATTTTCTTTTCTCCCTCAACCTTTANAATAAAATGCTATAAAATGTTTTTATAGCAACATATATAAGTTGTAGTTTCATACTCTATTATATCGTATATTATAGCTATAAAAAAGCGCTATAAAAAGTCTCGGACTTTTAATAACATGGGCTGTCACGACGTATGAAAAATGCTATAAAAAGTCTATAATAGCATTTTTCGTAAGCTATTTTATACACTATTTCTTGTGGTGCCATGATGAGACCATTTTCTAAGCATCTCCTTAAATCTCTCCCACCCTTCACTTAGTGGCTCATCTTCAAATTGTTGAAAAGCGACAATCTCATTTATGAACCGTACGTTTCTAGTAGGTGAGAAATACTTGATAAAAAATTTCTCTACTAGACTATTCCAAGAATCAATTGTTCCCAATGCTAAGGTGTTCAACCATGATTTAGTACCATCCCTCAATGAATAAAGGAATAAGCTAAGTCTAATCACGTCTATATCCACTCCTTGGAATCGAATGACTTTAGGTGTAAGTGAGGATCTATCGACGGTAGTCCATGAAATTACCCAATGTTTGCAAAATTTGAAACATCATGGGCTTTAGCTCAAACGTGGTTGCTTGTATTTCGGGTATAGTAATGCACGGATTTAGCTCTTTCACAATTGGGTATGCATATGCTCGGATCGCTCTTTCTGTGTCATCTACTAAATAAATGACATGAGCAGTAATTCTCTCTTGATTAGCCATCGTCGCTCGATTTTCAAACTCCCGATTTAGTTGGTCTCCAAGTTCTATTTGCTGTATATTTTGTTCTGTTATTTTCTTTTCTCCCTCAACCTTTATCTAAATGTTCTCTCTATTTCAGGATCCAAAATAAATTCCAAACCCGTAGGTGGGTTCATATATAAAGTTCTGCAGTAGTAAGCTCAATTCTGCAACACTAAACTCAGCAGTAGAAAATTCAGCTTACTACGGCTTCTTTTTGGCTCCAACTCACAAAAATCTACAACAAGTAAAACAACCAAATTAGGTTCCCGGCAACGGTGCCAAAAACTTGATCACTTGTGGATGTATATATTAAAATAATGTAAAATTTACAAAAATAAGTTCAAGTATACACTATCACAAGTAGCAAGTAACGAGTAAATTATTGATTCCGCAGGGAACATATTTTTTTGGTTAATTTTATGGCCGGAAATTAAGTGATTTTTTGGGTAACATTTAAATGAGTGTTGGTGATCTTGACTAATTAAACAAAACTAAGGAGTGCCACTGCTGTCAAAAAACAAAATGATGAGAAAATCAACTATCATGAGGAAGGTTGGGCTAAGAGATATTAAATAGATAAGTTGTTGAGTTTTGTGGTAGAATTTTATTCCTTTTAATAGATTCTGAAGCCCACTTCCAAGAGTCATGCATGGTGATTATTTCCATAATCGTTGTAATTTCTATTATGTGGTAGATTTTTATTCCTTTTAATAGATTCTGAAGCCCACTTCCAAGGGTCATGCATGGTGATTATTTTCATAATCGTTGTAATTTCTATTAACAAGGCTTTAGGAGAAGAATTATTCATAACCCTTCTATTACCCTTCAAGTTTCCTTGCAATGGAACCAAAGTATTAGAGAAGATTTCATTGCTCCCTCTCTCCTCGAGAATAAGAGAACAACTATGTATGTAAAGTAGCTAATTAAACACATATGTAAATCATTAACAACAACTCTTTAATAAACTAAAATCATACTGTCAACATACTTAAACTATATAAAACTCTTTCACCTCCCCTATAAAGTTTAGCTCTCCATACAAATTGAATTAAATAGAGGAACCCACATCACAATCATATAAAATGGATAGAATAAGAAAAGAGAGTAAGGATATAGAGAGTTATCCAACTTTGTTACTGTTCTTCGATGGAAGTTCCCTTCCCTTGAGCTCTCACATCCACCTCTTTGCCTTAATCTATCCTTCTTGGTCTTCTTTTTCTTCTGTCGTCAACAACGGCTGGTTTAGGGTTTTTCTTCTTCTTCTATGGTTTCACAGCAGTTCACAGCAACAGAGGATCTGCTGTCTAATCCAATTTTTCTCTCCCAAAGTGTGTCTCCCCTTCTTGGTCTTCTTTTTCCTTTTATATTGAGTATGGGTTCCCCTTTAGGGCTGAAAAGAAATAAGTTGTCCACATAAGATGTTTGTTAATTGTTAGTCAATGATCCACTTGAACTGCTGATGTGGATTTAAAATTTCCATGTCATCCCCCATTTGTTTTTGATACTCCATCATGGTGCAGCATAAATGTCTGAAATTTGACCATATAACTCAATTAAACGTACAATTAAGATCGATTTATGCCAAATCATATTCTTTTTATGTTGGGCTGCAGTAAACAATTTCATGCTCACTAATTAGAATAAATGAGGTAATAAATGAGAAAATGATGAATAAGAGTACAACATTAACTACAAAAAGACTTGATATGACTCTACTTTTGGAGAGTTATCACTCCACCTTCAGCTTCTTCACAGATCTTATAGATCCCACCAAACAGAACCTATAGGGACAATAATGTGACATTTGGTGAAGTCTCAAGAGAGATATGAGTTGAAGAAGTTTTTGGAAACCCACAAAACATTACCATGGCCGACGCACTTGATTCCTTCCTCTCCAAGCTGTTGGCCCCTTCTTTCTTTCTCTAATATCGCATTGAAAATCCCCCAAGTAAACCGCTTAAAATCTCTGATTGTTTCTTCGTCGACGTACATGAGAAGGTCTCAAACATCCCTCTCAGTCTCTCTGCGCTTCCTCTCTCGTTTGCCTCCTCCCTCCCTTAAACCAACCATTGCCCCTCTCTACCCTAAAATCGAGCTTCAAATCCAAGAATCCGGAGCCATCTAGTCATCATTTATCTCTGTTGTCCTTATTGTTGTCCTTATTGCTGACACACATTGTACCATGCTACAAAAAACACGTTTTTCTCTATTTTTAAAAATATATATATATATATATATATATATTATATAATAAGTATTATTTATTTCCCTCTTTGTCAACTAGGTATTACAAATCATTCCCTCCTTTTAATAACTTTTGTCCTCGAAAGTTCCTGGGTACTTGGTTCTTATCTTGTTCTCTTGTTTCCAAGTCACTTCTTTAGGCCATTTCACCGCTGTACTTTAACCAAAGCTGATTCTCTTGTTTAATAGAGTTTTCATGCATATTGGAAAAAATATGCATGGGTTTCTCTTAATAACTTAAGTCTTGTTGTCGAGGTAGTGCTTGTAATTGATGGTGTGCAATTGGGTCAGTGGTATACTTTCTACGCATGAATATGTGGAAACCATTGTGGACGACAGCGAGCGTTAGTGCTTTGGTAGCCTATTCGCTACCGACCCATGCGTTTGAATATCCTAAGTGTCTAATAAACAAAGTCTCAACTTTCCTCTCTTCCCAACCTCAATCCTTCTCTCAAAGGACAACTTTAAGGAATATATGATCTTCTATTTCAAATTCGAGTTCCTTCCTTCTCGTGTTTGCATATTTCTTCCACAATTCCAACGTAAGGGAGTATCCATGTTCGGCTCTATGAACATTGGAACATCATGCCATTCTCTATCTCCTCTAAGTATCTTCATGTCCACTTTTCTATTAAATGGGTGGATTTTCTAATATGAAGTGTGTCGACTTCGCTAGTCTATTAATGGTGACCTAAATCACTGTGCAACATTTCTTCGACTCTCCCACTTCAACTCTGGGATGCTCGAGGGATGCGATAATTCTGAGGGTCTTTGTCTTGGTGTCTTAACTTGCTCACAAGTCAGACATTGATTCACAAACTTTGTTAACAATTACATGCGTCATGTCAATATGATGATCTAGCTTCTCTATCACACCTCACTAGTGGAAATTTACTCTTGTGCCATATTCCTCTCAATATTGTATGGGCTCGTATGTTCTCATGCAACACCCTTCTTAAGCATGATCTAAGGTTCGTCCCAAATTCCCCTTTTATGAGGCTTCGTGAGTTAGTAAGGATGTCCCATTGTGGTTGGCGTAAATGCCTCATAGACCACAAATCATTGGCTTGTCTCTCCATACCTCATATGTTATGTTGTATCTATCATTAGTTCTTTTCTTGGAAATGACCGAGGTGTCACTGGCACCCATACTGGCTATAGTATCGTAATGTCGAACTTACATCTCATGATGGTCTTACAAAACCTCGATCGTTCCATGACCCTAGTTAAGGGTATCATGCTTATTATCTTGAGTTCCTTATCATTTATACTCGCAAATTCACACAATATTCATTCACGTGATCATGAGCTAGGTCCTTGGGTTCTATGTACACATGTGGTTCCTCACCCTTCCAAGGTAAGTTTATATAGAGCGTTAGCACTTTTCGAATGCCATGTCCATTTCCACACCCAATACATAATCATCATTCCTAAATTGAGACGCCCTTACTTAGACCAATCTAGGTCACTAGATCAGTAAGAAATCATATGGCTACCAATCTAGACATTAAAATCGTAAGTGCAACCTCACCAATCGAGGTGAGGGTCGTGAGCTCAGAACATACTGAAAGATATGAGGTACTAGATGATTTTAGGCATAGGTAAGCTGGGCTCAGTTCTTTCTATGAAAAGGTACTTGGACATCAGGGTGTCGAGTCCGACTCATGATCTTAGTCGTGCTTATTATCAAAATCCGTTCAATATGCTAGTTTCAACCTTAGAGAAATGCCTTGATCTTAAGTTTATACATCATACATCATACTCTAGGGAAGCTCAACTTGGGTAAAAAGTTTGATAATTTTCTCCTCTAATCATTTCTTGTTGCTATAAAAAAAAAAAACTTCGTTCTACTATGCTCCTTTAAGCAGTTTCTAATCATCTAGCGTCTTCTCATGTTGAACCTAAACAACAACACTTACTCTAGCCCCTATGGCTATCGCGCACGATCCATTCACTCTTGCCTCAATCAAACTTCTCTCAGGTATCGCGCAAGGGCAAGAGTGTTAATCAAGTTATTTCTATACCCTGAAAAGTAATTTTAAGGAGTTAAGGCCTTTAGAGAACAATTGAAAAGAAAAAAAAAAAAAGGTCATTTTTCCAATTTCTAATGAACTTTATGGATTTTTAATTCTTTATCTAAGAGAAATCTCAAAGATCGTCTAGAAGGAAAAAATGAAATGAAAATTCTTTAGAAAAATTATGAATTTTTAAGAAAAAATAATAAAAAAATATTCAGAAAGTGGCAAATTACCAAAATATCCCTAAAATTATGGATATTTACGGATATACAATTCTACTCACAATCAGAATCTCCATAGTGACCTCCTTCATAAAATCCATCTAATCTCAAAATCCAGTGGTTGGATCTTCTCCAAAATTGGACACAATCTAGAATGTTCATAGATCACCAAATCCAACGATCATAATTCAAATTAGAAGTCGGTAACTCCTGATTGGAGAGAATATTTTGGATGGACTATCTAGAAAATTCAATCTCCAAATCACGATAATTCTGGAGGTTTCAACATCGGTGGAAGCTTCCCCTATAATGACTAAAGTTGGGGCTATAGTATGAAACAAGAATTGAGCAAGGTCGAGCTCCCAATCTTAAGCAAAAAGCGTTTAGATTTTGGGTCTCTAACTCTCAAATTTCTTACAAATTCGAGAGCAATTCTCTACAATTTCCCTTCAAACTTGTTCCTACAGTTTCTAAACAGGATTACCCACAAGTTCTATGAATAAATCGAGTGCTGAAATGCCTAGAAACCATTCCCCCAATCCAATCCGCCTTTAAAGTGCTTCAAGAAATACTTAAAAATTCAATCCTATGATACACGATAAGTTTTCGAGCAAGGAAGATCTCAATCAATTTCTACACCTCCAAGGAGTGTTTCCATAGAAGACCACGAAGAGAAATAACCTCAGGAACGTGTCCAATGGAAGAAAAATTGTTTTGGGTAGAATTTTAGGGGTAAGTATCTAATTCCTATCTACGGTCCCTTTTCATTCAAATTGAGAATTCCTTTAGCCTCAAAGGAAGTAGTTGAGTAAATTTGATGAGGGAATCAAGAGCTCAAACGTCGTAGAACAAGCTGCCAAAGAGAACGAAGAAGTCAGAAGCTACAACAAACCTTGTACACTTATATTCAAGCTATGTTGAACTCATCAAAGGAAATTCTAGAAGACGTTGAAGACCTTCCTTATATGTTGTGCAAAGTTAAGCTTCAAGAGAGAGATGCATTAAATGCACTCTAAGTTGCATTTAATGAACTCAACTGAATTTATGGAACTAGTCCAAGGATAACTAATAAGCACATTTCATTCATTACACTATTTAGTTATAATTTAAATATTTGTTTATGATATTTAAGCTAGTTTTTAATATAAAAGTTAATGTTATATTGTAACCGAAGTAGGTTACCATATTTCACCATTAACTAGCGATTTTAATAGGGAGGTTATGGGTATTTCTCATTTACTAGCCAATTTAATTTTAGAGTTATGTGTCACATAGGTTAATTTGTAAAGACTATATAAAGTCTCCTTTTATTTGATTAGAGACTATCACATTTTGGAATTAAAAAGAAATTCATATTATAATTAAATAGTGCAATGTATGAAATGTGCTTATTAGTCATTCTTGAACTAGTTCCATAAATTCAGCTGAGCTCATTAAATGCAACTTAAAGTGCATTTAATGCATCTCTTTCTTGAAGCTCAACTTTGCACAACATATAAGGGAGGTCTCCAACGTCTTCTAGAATTTTCTTTGATAAGCTCACCATAACTTGAATATAAGTGTACAAGGTTTGTTGTAGCTTCTTGGCTCTTCTCATCTCCTGTAGAATCTTCTCATCTCGAGGTACGCATAATCGGTCATACCACATCAATTCCTCTTCAAAGGAACTGAGTATTCCTCTGGTCTCTCAGTTTCATGTTGACCCCATATATTACTGNTTGAGGGTGGGTTGGACCGAAAGTTGCGCTAATTGGGCGGTGACGCCTCTAACCAAGACCTCTATTCCAGCCCTTTATATCTCATCCTATAGATACCTCAGTCTCGTGCTCAGGGTGGATGTGTGGGCTGTCTTATTACTTNCCTGTAGATACCTCAGTCTCGTGCTCAGGGCGGATGTGCGGGCTGTCTTATTACTCAAGGCTACCACTACATTGGCTTTTCTTAGGTGGTAAAGTATTTCAATATCATAGTCCTTAACTAGTTCTAACCACCTCCGCTATCTCATGTTCAGTGCTTTTTGTGTGAACATATGTTAAGGCTCTTGTGGTCAGCATACACCTGAACTCTCTTGCCATACAGGTGGTGACGCCAGGTTCTCAATGCATACACCACGGTTGCTATCTCCAAACCGTGGGTGGGGTAGTCGCGCTCATACTCTTTCATTTGTCTAGAGGCGTAGGCTATCACTTTGCCCTTTTGCATGAGTACACACCCTAACCCTTTTTCCTAAGGCGTCGCTGTAAACCACAAGTCCACCTGACCCATCAAGCACTAAAAATACAGGTGCAGTGGCCAACCTCGTTCTCAGTTTCAGAAAACTTTGTTCACACTCTAGTGTCCAAACATAGAGTTTTCCTTCTTGGTCAACTGTGTCACACTGCTGAGGTCTTAGGAAATCTTGTTCAAACCTTTTATAAAAGCCTGCTAGACCTAGAGCACTCCTTACTTCAGTGACAGTGGTTGGTCTAGACCATTTCAAAATTACTTCAGTCTTAGCGGGGTCCACCGTTATCCCCTGCTTGGATACTAAGTGGCCAAGAAAGGCCACCTCTTACAACCAGGATTCGCACTTCGTGAATTTAGCATACAACTGGTGGGCTCTCAATAGAGTTAAAACATTCCTCAAGTGTTCCTCATACTATACCTCAGACTTAAAACACACCAGAATGTCATCAACGAACAAATCACGAAGATGTCTAGGAATTCCTTAAACGCTCTGTTCGTCAGTTCCATAAAACTGCAGAAACGTTAAATTAAACCAAAAGACATGATGAACTCATAATGTCCATAGCGGCTTCTAAAGACTATTTTAAGTATGTCTTCCCCTTTGGTTCTCATCTGGCGATATCCCGACCTTGTCGAGGCGGTCTTTACTACTTCTCCAAAATGGCCTAGTAATTTCATCTCATTTAGCCAACTTTTTGCTCAGCGAGACGCCCTGTAACGTGACTCGCTTAAGTACTAATACCCATCTGGGCTAAGTACGGGTTCTTTTGGAAGTAAAGATCCTTACATAAGTTCTCTACGTTCACCTAGGTTAACCCCGTCGTATCTTTTATGACTGAGCTAGACACATTTTCTCATAGTGATATCTCATCACTGGCTCTTTTTCGAGCACGTGAACCTTTCAAGTTCTTGTACAGGATCCTAGGGAACTCTCTGAAAACTCTGGTTTGGTAGCTAGCCTCCCTCGAACTTCGAGGGTGCCACGTCTAGTGTCTTCTCTAATACATATCATGTATCTGCTAGCCTTACCTGTTTACAAGTCACCATCTCACTATCCTTCAGGTAATTTCCAAAATCACGTTATTTGGAAGTTCTACCTCTACCTGAGAATGCTTCACAAGTTTGGCATTACACTCGTGTATGAAACTGGAGTTCTACTCTTTGTAGTCCGGATCACCTACGCAAGGGTTGGTTCTTATTAAAGCTCATCTGGACTTTCTTCCCTNACACACCAGAATGTCATCAACGAACAAATCACGAAGACGTCTAGGAATTCCTTAAACGCTCTGTTCGTCAGTTCCATAAAACTGCAGAAACGTTAAATTAAACCAAAAGACATTATGAACTCATAATGTCCATAGCGGCTTCTAAAGACTATTTTAAGTATGTCTTCCCCTTTGGTTCTCATCTGGCGATATCCCGACCTTGTCGAGGCGGTCTTTACTACTTCTCCAAAATGGTCTAGTAATTTCATCTCATTTAGCCAACTTTTTGCTCAGCGAGACGCCCTGTAACGTGACTCGCTTAAGTACTAATACCCATCTGGGCTAAGTACGGGTTCTTTTGGAAGTAAAGATCCTTACATAAGTTCTCTACGTTCACCTAGGTTAACCCCTGTCGTATCTTTTATGACTGAGCTAGACACATTTTCTCATAGTGATATCTCATCACTGGCTCTTTTTCGAGCACGTGAACCTTTCAAGTTCTTGTACAGGATCCTAGGGAACTCTCTGAAAACTCTGGTTTGGTAGCTAGCCTCCCTCGAACTTCGAGGGTGCCACGTCTAGTGTCTTCTCTAATACATATCATGTATCTGCTAGCCTTACCTGTTTACAAGTCACCATCTCACTATCCTTCAGGTAATTTCCGTTATTTAGAAGTTCTACCTCTACCTGAGAATGCTTCACAAGTTTGGCATTACACTCGTGTATGAAACTGGAGTTCTACTCTTTGTAGTCCGGATCACCTACACAAGGGTTGGTTCTTATTAAAGCCCATCTGGACTTTCTTCCTTCAGACGGTAAAGGCATGACATAGTTTGACCTCTTTTCTTTCTGTTCTCAACCCTGAGGTTCGTTGGACTACCTTGACAGTTCCACGTCCTTCACCTTGTGAGTATACATGCCCTGACCAAAGGATAGGTTAGAACACAATGTTATAGTTCTGCTAACCACGTGCTGTCTTTGGACTTGGTTCTCTCCACCAAGGTCCAAAGCGACTTGTCATCCATTGGGTGATCCTTTAGTAGGAATATCCTACACCCCATGACTCATTAGTGGCATAAAAGCGCACATCTCACTTATGGAAGTCCATAAACCTGAACTTATATCACGAAGACTCCAACCAACCTTGAATCCATGGCCCCCATAGTTTCGCTCTCTCTGTTGGTTAATCTTATCTCTCGACTTCCAACTTAACCAAACTCACTGTGAAAATGGTTTGCTTGAGGGGTGCTTAATTCCTACAGTGGCTGCCCTTACTTGTAAGAACGATGTTGTCTGGGTCTACTATGTGGTTAAGACAACTCTATGTTGTCTAGGCCTACTACGTGATCTCCACGGAGGCATGCTTGACATCTAGAATTATGGTCATGGGAGGTTGGGTCATAGGTATATCATCTCGTATTGGGCCTTAAAAAGAAAATCTCATGTACATTTCTAAGGGTTGGACGTCACGCGCTCTGCGGAGTCACCTTTTTGTCTTCCTAAGGCCAATAAACTAAAACATGACCCCTCTCGGCCTCCTCACAATAATTCGAATCTAGCATCAACATACAGAGGGAATGTTCACTTTTAACACCCTAAAGCGTTAACCCAAAACATACATCAAGTTCTTACTGGCATTACATCATATCATAACCTACTAAACAAGGTTAGACAGCGTACCTGGTCGCAGCGAGGTATGTCGTCAAGCTGAGTCACAGAGGTGTATGACTCTCTATCCTAGAAAAAAGTCTACAGAATCAAAACTCGACTGCTCTAATACCAATCTGTCACGACCCGATTTTCGAGGCTTCGAAGAATCGAAATCGTGACTAAAAGGACGAAATCGAAAACAAACAAAAAGAAAATAAAAGAAAAGAAAAGCAAAGTAAAAGGATAAAAATACCATTCAATTAAAACAAAAGAGAAAGAAGATTTGTTTCGAAAATATTACAAAGGAAATTGCAAATGTAAAAATGAAATACAAAATTAAAATCAAATATTTCAAATGAAAAATACAATTATGAAGAAAAATACAAAAGACTCTAAATATGAAAACGGACAAAGGACTCTAAAAAACCGACCAGGGACTGACGCTCCAAAACGACACCCCTCTGTGACCGCACAGCTCTCGAACTCCTCCCCGTATCGACTGGTACCTGAAGAAAAAAAAAAGGGAGAAAGGGGTGAGTATAAAAATATGCTCAGTAAGCAGCCTACTTGTAGGCTCTTTTCGCATCCTTATCTTGGTAGGTAGCCACGGTCTTTCTCGGGTTTCTAAGGAGAGTGATCTAAGCTGCAACTCTCTTTTCTGCATCATAAAAGGCTTGCCCATCTTATGCAGTGAAATAATCAGTGTCCTGAGGTGAGGTGCGACCTCATAAGCAAATATGAGGGGACNTGATAGGTCCTAATTCACATAAAAATAGGATCAGAGTTGAAATCGGTGCGAAAAACAAGCAAACGGAGGGAAAAAGATCACCTACGCGCCTGTACGCGCTCTGGAGGGTGTTTTACGCTCGGCTTTCTACGCGCGCGTGTCCACGCGCGGCTTCCCGCGTAGTCACGGGCCAACGGCCGGTTCGGTTCGGTGTTCCCAGGTCGCGTGCGGAGCGCCGGATCAGACTCGGGTTGACCCGAATCTGCGCCCTGACGCGTGTCGACTAGCCAGTGGGGAACGCCTCCCCAACCCGCGGTCGCCACGTGTCACTCGTCGGTCCTGTCGCGCTCCTCCATACGCCGGCCGACGCGTGGCGGCAAGGCCTCCTCTCTCTCCTCCTGCGTTTTTCCAAATTTTCCAGAAGCGTGAGTTTTTGGCGTTTTCGATCTATTTTCTTCCGATTTTCTTATCTTTCAATCCGTAATCCATATCAACAAAGTTCCTACACGCAAATTGTAGATCTCATATTCTACTTCTACAATATATTTTTCCTTTATTTTTTNGAAACCTGTGAGAATCTTATGTTAGTCACATACCTCAAAAACTCCAGATCTAACGCTCATGAAACTCCTCACATCTAGATAAAATCGAAATAAGAAGTTCGGAACCTTACTTTGTCCGTTCTCGGATTTTCTTGCCGGAATGAGTGGATTCCACCACCCGAACTCATTTTCCAGCCCTGAGAGAAGTATTGCTTCGAAGTTTCTTGCCTTGGATTCGATCTCCAATGGCGATTTGTCATCTTTGTTCTTCCTCTCTCCCAAACCCTAACTTCTTCTCCTTTCTCCATTCTCTCTCTCTTTTTCTTTTCTTTACTCTCTCTTTCTTCTCGGAGCCCAAACAACTAGACCCCCTGGATAAGAGTAGGGGCAAAATGACCCTTTTGCCCCTATGTTGTTATTTTTATTTTATTT
The DNA here is from genome assembly GCF_002806865.2 of Cucurbita pepo subsp. pepo. Lineage (NCBI taxonomy): Eukaryota > Viridiplantae > Streptophyta > Magnoliopsida > Cucurbitales > Cucurbitaceae > Cucurbita > Cucurbita pepo. The sequence goes on along the minus strand of NC_036657.1, from coordinate 4,882,424 downwards.
TTTATTTATTTATCTAAAAATTCGGGTATTACATAAACCCAACAAATTTGAGTGAAATTTTGAGTGTCAAAATTTGGTTTGACCAAACTTGCATGTTTGCCAAATAAACCCCACAAATTTGAGTGAAATTTTGAGTGTCAAAATTTGGTTAATTCAAACTTGCATGCTTGCCTCATAATCCCACAAATTTGAGTGGAATTTTGAGTGTCAAAATTTGGTAATCTCAAATTTGCATGAACATGCAAATATGACTCTATTAATAGAGTGATCAAGGTACATGTAAATGATGCTTGAAAAACTTTGAGAAATTCTCTCAAAACTCTCTCTCTTTTCATATATTAAATTCCTAACAACTTTAGTCACTCACGGGATTCCACAATCTCGTTCTAAGGCCGTAGAATAGTAGGGAAGACACTAGTGGTGGTTTGAAACCGGTTCGTGAGAAAAAAGGAATTTGAACTATAAAAGGTTGGTATTCAAACTCATTAAGTTTTAATGCTTTTGAACATGCTAGCTAATTTACTATAATTGATGTACTTAGAGTGCTTAAGATCCAAATTGCTTCCGCATGTGTTATATTAACACCATCAGGTTCATCACTAGTATCGTAAATCCTAGGAGGTGTGTCTTAGAGAACGAAGAACAAAACAAGAACCTAAAAATTACTAAGATCAAGAGATAGAACATGGATCAAGATCCAAGTTCTAAGGACAAGAAGCAAGAACCATAGCACTAAGGCCCTTAGAGAATAACCAAGGTTTCAGAATCCAAGGAACAAGGTCCTCAAGAAAGAACATGATAAGAACCCTAAGTCAAGAACACAACAAGGGTCCTATGTACTTATAACAAGAAAAAGAACAAGAAAAGAAAGAGTATGGTACCCTAGCATATCAAGGACATGATTAAGAGCCTACAAGTATGCTACTTGTCGAGTCTTTGTACTCATTCCTTATTTTCCATGTTTTTCAGGTAAACAAAGAGTTAGTCGAGGTGAGGAGCGGGCTTTGGAGCAGGTGCCATAGACAAGCCTGACCTGTCGTCCTCAACCATTTTATTTTAAAATGTTTTGTGTTTGTTCCTTATTTTGTGTTTTAACTATGGTGTTGTGTTTTAATTACTTATGTATGAACCCTATTTTGTTATAATGAATGTTATATTTTAAATACCGTTTGTTTTATTATGCGAAAATTTTATCCATCTTTTTGGAGCCATTGAGTCAGTCCGATCCTTACAAGAGCAGTACTCATATTAGGGCGAGGCTTTAGAGTTATCTCTCGACATTGATAGAGTTATGCCACAGGAGCAACCGCCTAGGAGGGGTAGGAGGAGGGCTATGGACTGAGTGTTAGGAACCATAATGGTATAATATTGTCCACCTTTAGCACAAACTCTCATGGTTTTGTTTTTGGTTTTCCTAGAAGGCCTCGTACCAATGTAGATGTATTCACTTAATAAACTCATGATTATCCCCTTAATTAGTTAATATGGGACACCCTCTTAACAATTCTCCCCTCGAACAAAGTATACTATAGAGCCTCCCCTGAGGCCTATGGAGCCCTCAAACAACATCTCCTTAATTGAGACTCGACTCTTTTCTCTAAGGCCCTTGAACAAAGTACATCATTTGTTCAACAATTGAGTCACTTTTGACTATACCTTCAAGGTTCACAATTTTTTTGTTCACATGTGAGGATTCTATTGACATGGCTAAGTTAAGGGCATGGTTCTAATACCATGTTAGCGTTTTTTCCACTATAAATACTCGTGAGGAGTATGTTTTTTTAACAACAACACAACAACAAAAGAGAATTGAAAAGCCAAAGGCTCCTCAAGGTTTTCCTTTGCCTCTTTTACTTGTTTCAACATATCTCAATTTGAAACACCTAAAATCACCGATCTATCAGTGTCTAATAAAACTTGAATTCTCGACTTCGTTATCGACGACGATGGACACAAAAGGGACGTGAGACGTACCTTAGATTGATGTACTGTCATCGACGATTCTTTTTATGGCGTTGATCAAATATCTCGACATTGTGTATGGTCGTTTTACGTTACGTGTTTGTGGGTTTAACCTCTCTATGGTTTTCCTCTCTGTTCTTATTTCTCTCTCTCTCTCTCTCTATGATTTTCCTCTTTGTTCTTTGTTGCATGTACTCGAGACCCTCGGAAGGTTGGCTGAAGTTCGTGGGACCGTATGGTGATCCGAGGGATTTGTAGGGTCATGTTTCAGCATCGATCGCAAAAACTTTGGCGCCTCGCCGAAATTTTCACGAAATTTCTGGCAACTTCGCAAATTTCTTTTTAAATTAAGGAACGTTACATTATATACACCTAAAAAGAACTTTCATCCCCAAAAGTCTCGAACTCTTGTACTAATTCAGGGTATTTTCCTCTTATTTTGTCTTCACGCTCCCACGTGACTTCCTCAATGTGGTGGTTTCACCACAAAATCTTAACAAACGCAATGTCTCTGTTGCGTTGGGCTTTCACTTCGCGAGCTAGGATTCTTATCGGCTTTTCTTCATAACTTAAATCTTTGTTAAGCTGAAAAGGCTCGTAGTCTATTACGTGGATAGGATCTGTCATGTAATTTCTCAGCATTGACACATGAAATACATCGTGTACTCTTAAGAGGAAAGGCGGTAGGGCAAACTTATACGCCACGGGACCAATTCGCTTGAGAATCTCGAAAGATCTTATGAATTTAGGACTTAATTTGCCCTTTCGTCCGAACCTCAAGACACCTTTCATGGGTGCCACCTTCGAGAATGTTGGGTTCCCTATTTCGAACTCTAAGTTCCTACGTCTTACGTCAACGTAGCATTTCTGTCTACTTTGAGCAGTATGCATCCTCACTCAAATTTTCTGGACGGCCTCATTGGTGGCTCGAACTAGTTTGGGTCCTCCTAACTCTTTATCGCCTACTTCGTCCTAGCATAGTGGGGACCTACAGTATTTTTCAAATAAGGCCTTAAACGGTGTCATCCCGATAGTGGCTTGAAAGCTATTATTGTATGAGAATCCCATCAAGTGAAACTTGGAATCCCAACTTCCTTTAAAATCCAATACGCAAGCACGTAACATGTCCTCTACAATTTAATTTAGGCGCTCCATTTGACCATCTGTTTGAGGGTGGAAGGTAGTACTGAAGTCGAGGTGAGTGCCTAATGCTTTTTGGAGTTTGTGCCAAAATACCGACATAAAGCATGGGTCCCGATCCGATAATATCGATAATGGGACTCCATGCAACCTTACTATCTCCTTCACATACAATTGCGCCTAGTTGTCAACTATATATGTTGCTTTTTCTTGTAGAATGTGTGCCGACTTGGTCAACCTGTCGACAATTACCCAGATCATAGTGTAGCCCTTCAGCGTTGTAGGTAGGTCCTACTATGAAGTCCATAGCTATGTTTTCCCACTTACTCTCTAGTATACTTAGGGATTAGGGATTGTCACATCCTTGCGGTCTTTTGTCTGTGAGCTTTTAATTGTTGACATACTAAGCACTTGCAAATAAACTCTATCACGTCTTTCTTCATACTTCACCACCAAAAGTGTTGCTTTAGATCTTGGTATATTTGAGTACCTCCTAGGTGTTGCTTTTTGGCCTTTAATCTCATATTAATTAATTGATGTTTTGATGATAACACACCGACTTTTAATTATTAACAATTTTCAGTATTTTGAACTGTCCACACTATTTTGAACGGTCCATAGTATAAGGTTGGGAATAACAATTTCAATGACATTTCAATCACTCAAATCAGAGCTAAAGCGAAGAAATTACAGTCGAGACAACATACCCGACGTCATGTGTTGCAATTAAATAAAAATAATAGACAAATTAAAGTATGAGACTTATAATTTTGGAAGAGTAACACATGATTGAGTTTTTCTTATTATTATATTTTTTAAATAAAATTATTTATACATAATATAAATTTAAATCTAACCATTACTCTTATCAATTTTTATTAGTACTATATTATATGATTATATTATTATATTATTATATTTTGAAATTGGGTGGTTACTGACATCATTTTTATTATTATTATATTATTATAATTATAATAAATTTTGAAATTTGAATTTAACCGTTACTCACACTACTTTTTATTATTATTATATTATTATACTTATAATAAAATCTGAATTTTTCATTTGAGCTTGCTCACATCAGTTTTTATTATTTTTATATTATTTTATTACATTTAAAAATAATAATAAAAATAAATTTGAAAAATTTTCTTGTTTAATCTCCACTTTCCATTTCTCTTCTAACACAATTCAATCGTCAATATTAATTTCTACTTTTTGCCACNAATTAACTTGATCAAAACTAATTCAATGAATCGATTTAAACATCAAACCTAAAGCAAGGTTTGAAAAAAAATAACACCAAAAGGTATCAAGAAAACACAAAGATTTTGTCTGTATTTAACAATTCATCCAAACATGAATATTACATGCTTTTAAATAAGCCCAAAAGATAACCCTAACATAATAAGGTTCAGGTTCAGCCACCAACTACAAATCACTAATAAATGCTATTAAATATAAATCGAAGAAAATAAGGCATTCATACAACAATTAATAAATGCTATTAAATATGAATGGAAGAAAATAAGGCATTCATAAATTGTCTTAATTGGTAGTTCAACTACCCATCACAAGTCTTCTAATCACTTTCCAATATCAGTCACTTCATTATTTTCAAATCAAAATTTTGCACCCGATGGCCACCACAAATCCCTTTGCATCTTCAATGATATGGTCATATTATTTACTTGTTTTGAATTGCCTCTAACAATGAAAAGTATACCTAAAAATCACATTACCTATTTTTGGTGGCTCAGTCATAAGATTCAAAAGTCAGGCATGTTTAGTTTGGAGCAATCTTATGTTAGGGGACCTCTTGAAATTTTCTTAATAATCATTTGTGTAAACACAAAGTATGCTAAAAATATTTCATCGGAGTTTGAAATTTCTTCCTACCCTCCACCCATAAAATTTTTCTAACATTGAAATCAATGTATACTCCAAGTCCATCTTGTAATAGAAACTTCATTTGTACAAGGCTACCATTAATTCGTGGCCGTAAATTATGTTTCCTTCCAGAAAAAGTACTTCGTTGGATTTGGCCAATGCCTAGTTTCTTTGAGATTCAACTGTTCGGAGGCGAGAGAGAGAGAGATATTGCAACACAACCATTAATGAACAACTTAGCGAAACAATAAACAACGTTTAGTTATCAATTACGTTTGGATTAAGAGAGGGAGATGGAGCCATAACTTCTGTTGGTTCCATCCCAACTTGATTTCTATTCTTCAATTGGCATTATTAAATACATAAAGGTTCCAAATCTAAAACGAAATATCATTGTCTCTCACTAGTTTTCAAGCAATATACATAAAAAAAAAAAAGAAAGCAAGGGCATCATGAGTACGATCCAATCGAGTTTCTTGATTGCTACAATTTTGATGCTATTATTGTTAGATTTTACCGTCGATGCTCAATCTAGTGCCGATGTTGTTTTTCCTTTGAAAAGATATGGTAACATAGTGCCTGGTACTGACATCACGAAGGTAAATATACAGTATGAACATCAATATTATCACTAGTTGAGTTGATCAATTGTTTGCTAATTTTTGTTACTTGTGTCATGTAGGCTTTAGCAAATGCATGGAAGGATGCATGCACGTCCAATCGTTCTAGTGCGATTGTTATTCCGAGAGGGATATTTAAAGTAAAGGAAGGGATATTTAAAGGACCTTGTACTAGCCCAATTGACTTTCAACTTGGAGGAACATTGCAGGCACCAAAAAGCCTTCAGGGAGATAATTGGATTACTTTTGAACATATTGATAGATTGACATTATCGGGTGAAGGAGTTTTTGATGGCCAAGGAAAGGCAGCTTGGAAAAAGAATGATTGCCATAAACGCATAAATTGTGCCCAACTCCCCATTGTAAGCAATATGCCTTCAGCTTTCCTTCTCAATCTCGTGCATCTTGTTGTTTTTAGATGTCTTCTCTAATCTTCTAATATTTATAATTTGGTACACAGTTCTTCATTTTCTAGAGGATAATCTTAAAAAACATGTAAAGAAGTGAAATTGTTTTCGATTTTATTGGGTTCTGTTAAAATTTTTGGCTTCATTACTTACGCTCACATAATATTATTTGATTATACAAAATGTTTAGAGTCTGAGGTTCAACTTCATCACCAATTCAATCGTGAAGAGAATAACGTCACTTGATAGCAAGAACTTCCATATCAACGTCCTCGGCTGCAACAACCTCACGTTCCATAATATCAATATAACTGCACCAGAAAACAGCCCCAACACTGATGGAATACACATCGGTCGATCAAATAGGATCGCAATCACAATGTCCAAAATTGCAACAGGAGATGATTGCATTTCTCTTGGAGATGGAAGCAAACAAATTAACATCACCAACGTGACATGTGGGCCAGGACATGGCATAAGCATCGGAAGTCTTGGAAGATACACTAACGAAGAACCCGTTGAAGGTGTCAACGTAAAGAACTGCACGATGATCAACACCACTAATGGTGTCAGGATCAAAACGTGGCCAGCTTCTGCTGCTAGCGGCACCGCCACCAATATGCAGTTTTTGGACATTATAATGGTCAATGTTAGCAACCCTATTCTAATAGACCAAGAGTATTGTCCGTGGAATCAGTGCAATCGGAAGGTATTGATCGCATTCTCAAAGCTTTGATTGATTTTGCCACTATAACTTTCACAAATAAACCACTTACACAAATTTGTTGTCTCATTTTGATTTTCAGATTCCTTCGAAAATTAAGATTAGTAAAGTGAGCTTCAAGAACATTAGAGGAAGTTGTGCAACTCCAGTGGCAATCAAACTTATTTGCAGCCGTCACTTACCATGTGACGAAGTAAAAGTCGGTGACATTGACCTCACTTACAATGGAATAAAAGGTCCTATTACATCTCAATGCACGAATGTGAGACCCATCATTTCAGGAAAACAGAACCCTAAAATCTGTTCATCTCCTTATGTTGTCCCATGAATTGTTGATTGCCATAGTACTTCAAACTAACCGATAACCTTAATTAAAAGAAGACAGCTCTATCCATTTTAATTTCTCTGTCTTTTGAGTTTCTTTTGTTGTACTTTTCGAAATATATATGATGGTTAAATGTTTGAAGGAAGTCTTGTGTCCTGAACAATGTAACGTTTTTAGTACCTCGACGCTATAAAATAAAATGATTTTGCTCTTGTTTTTTCGTTTTAGATTTGAATTCTGAATAAGACAATGTAAGGGTAAGGACTATTATTAAAAAAACCAGTTACTTAAAAAACAAAACAAAATCTTTAACCATAAAAAATATCTAACTCCCCTCTCTATTGGTAACCCTGAACAAATCATTTACCATTAGAAATTTTCGAGACAAAATCGATAAGTCAGATCGAATGTCCTAACTATATTCGTTGGATATCGCACTGATCCATCAATATTGTGACAGAAGAATTGACATTAGAGGGGAAAAATCCAGTGAGTCGCATCCTTAAATCTATCTTTTTCGTCAATGGTGTACATTCGGTTGCAATTTTTAGATCAGTCTTGAAAGACATTAGGTTTTAGATTAGAAAATTAAGTGACATGTATTAATCTGTATTCTAGGAATTCACACTTAATATCAAATTATCTAACTATTTATCTCCATTTCTTAACTGTTCTACCGTACTTAGCTCTACGAAAAATGTCGCTAATCCTAGAAAAATTAAATATCAAAAGTAGCTAAATGTTCTAGGAGTTTACTCTA
>NC_036657.1:4793380-4874021 GCF_002806865.2 Cucurbita pepo subsp. pepo | reverse complement strand
TTGAAGAATTTGAGATGCTCTCCATGTGCTTTCTTTAGGAAACGAATCTCTTTGTTGTTTTCCTATCAAACGGACCGACAATCCTTGCACCATGTCCTTCCCTTCAAGTGTTTTTAGTCCTCCAAAACTTAGATGCCCATATCGACAATGTCATGTTCTTGCGGGATCTTCTGTAATAGCATTGAAGCAGGATTGTTTCTTTGGTAGAGATTGAACAAATAGAGTAAACATTACATTTGATGTCATTNAGAAGTGAAATTCTTTCTAAGCTTTCGATTTTATTGGGTTCTGTTAAAATTTTTGGCTTCATTACTGACGCTCACAAAATATTGATGATGAGTGCAAATNGAACAAATAGAGTAAACATTACATTTGATGTCATTGAAGTCTCTACAATCAACGCTTTGTCAGGATGATAAATCCTGCAGNTGATGATGAGTGCAAATGCGCACAGATGAGGGTGTTCATGAGGTGCAAGACACTATGGGGTTCCACTGACCTCTGGATGTCGCTACAAATTAGCTTGACCAAAGGATCCAGGGGAGTGCGAGCGCCCNCTTTTTGTATAAGAATTGCAAGACTTTTATATTGTAGCTATCCAATGCTCAGCAAGTTGTCCTTCAAGTTTGGTACATAAATACCTCGGTGATTACTTGCACAATCTCATTTACTCTAAACTTTACATTTCCTTTGCTCATCACAGTCATGCTTANTGAGGATTCACACTCACATGTATGAGTCGTGTGTAGGGACGTATTACATATCTAATTTGTCTNAAAGTTCTTTCTTTCTACACATGTGGTTGCTGCATCCGGAGTCAAGAAACCAAATGTTTTTCTTTTCACCTTTCTTCCNTCACATGTATGAGTCGTGTGTAGGGACGTATTACATATCTAATTTGTCTGAGACTAGAGGCCAATCCTATGATGTTAGAGATAGGCCCCTAAATCATTATTGAATGTGTGTGCATTTTTATGATCCTATAATGGGGCTACTTATGGAGTATTTTTGATTTGATTTGGTTAGGTTATTTGGATTAGATTTGATAACCTTGGTTATTTGGATTAGATTTGATTTGGTTATTTGAATTAGATTGGAGATTTGATTTTGTAAATCTATATAATGAGAGAGTTCTCCCTCCATTCTGTATATTCACTTCTAACAAGTGGTATCGGGATTTGGGGGAGTTTTGAGTGTCACATTGTATTTGTTGAGTGACACATTGGTGAGAGTCTTTGTAGTGTGATAGTGAGGTATTCACTTGTAACACTTGGTTTATTAGTGATTGCTCTCCATTTTGGATATCCATTCCTAACAAGTGGTATCGAGATTTGAAAGAGTTTTAGGTGTCACATCGTATTTGTTGAGTGACACATTGGTGAGAGTCTTTGTAGTGTGATAGTGAGGTATTCACTTGTAACACTTGAGTTTTTTAGTGATTGGTCCGTGGATGTAGGGGAACTTCTTCTCTTCGAACCACATAAATATCTTGGTGTCTCTTTGTAATTCCGTTCATTGGTGTTGTGAGTACATTAGTTCAGCTTCCGGCGCACAACAAGATTCATATTTAACTTTCTAGGTTTAGGTTAGAATAAGCTGTTATGTATAGGTTTAGGTTAGAATAAGCTGTTATGCATTTCATTGTTTTAAATTATTTTGTATTGCTTTTATTTTCTCTCAATTTCAGTATTTCGTATTTAAACACCTAATACCATGGTTGTGTTTTCCAGACAAGAAGTTTTAAGCATTTTTCAAAGTTTATGTTATAAATGATGTTCATGAAAGAGTTATATTTTCGCATTATAGATGAGATGAGACGTTAGTAGCGACCCTGAGTATGTGAAAATTTAGGGTCGTTACTTTGTTCTTTTGTTGAACATGAACACACACAACACATCCAAAAATTCTGAAATGTGAAACTGAGGGCTTATATCCGCTCCAAGCTTCTTCTGGAGCCGTATGCTTCACGACTAGAATGAGACTTCTATTGATAATATGAACCGTCCAGTTTTCTGCTTTCTCCCGGAAAGCTTTTATTTCCTTTTTTTTTTTTTTTTTTTTTTTTTGTCGGCATGCATCTCTAACCATATTCATAATTATCGTGTTTTTTCTTTCTGCCACATCGTTTTCTTTCGAAGTATAAGCCGTTGTCAGCTACTGAATTCTTTGAATGTGAATTCACCACCTCGATCTGTTCTCAAGCCCTTCAAGTATATACCAATTTCTTTTTCAACCATACTCTTAAATCTTTTAAAAATGGAGAATGCTTTTGATTTTTCAGCTAAGAAGAAACTCCAAGTTTTTCGACTAAAATCATTGATAAAACTGATAAAATACCTCTTGTTGCTATTGGAGATGGGCGTGATCAGTCCGAATATGTCAGCATGTATAACTTGAAGAATTTGAGATGCTCTCCATGTGCTTTCTTTAGGAAACGAATCTCTTTGTTGTTTTCCTATCAAACGGACCGACAATCCTTGCACCATGTCCTTCCCTTCAAGTGTTTTTAGTCCTCCAAAACTTAGATGCCCATATCGACAATGTCATGTTCTTGCGGGATCTTCTGTAATAGCATTGAAGCAGGATTGTTTCTTTGGTAGAGATTGAACAAATAGAGTAAACATTACATTTGATGTCATTGAAGTCTCTACAATCAACGCTTTGTCAGGATGATAAATCCTGCAGCCTCCTTTTTGTATAAGAATTGCAAGACTTTTATATTGTAGCTATCCAATGCTCAGCAAGTTGTCCTTCAAGTTTGGTACATAAATACCTCGGTGATTACTTGCACAATCTCATTTACTCTAAACTTTACATTTCCTTTGCTCATCACAGTCATGCTTAAGTTGTCACCCAGCTTCACAGTTTGTCGAAAATTCTCATCAATATGATAGGAAAGTTCTTTCTTTCTACACATGTGGTTGCTGCATCCGGAGTCAAGAAACCAAATGTTTTTCTTTTCACCTTTCTTCCCATCCACACAGGCCATTAATAGCATCTCTTCATTTTGCATAATTTGCTCTATCATTCTCCCTTCTTGGACACTCATATTGGTAATGTCCTAATCTATGTAACATTCCACCANATTAGATTTGATAACCTTGGTTATTTGGATTAGATTTGATTTGGTTATTTGAATTAGATTGGAGATTTGATTTTGTAAATCTATATAATGAGAGAGTTCTCCCTCCATTCTGTATATTCACTTCTAACAAGTGGTATCGGGATTTGGGGGAGTTTTGANTGACTTTTAGAGCAATTCTTCCTCACAAACATGGACATTCATGCGTTGCTCTTGCACTAAGAGACTACNGAGTGTCACATTGTATTTGTTGAGTGACACATTGGTGAGAGTCTTTGTAGTGTGATAGTGAGGTATTCACTTGTAACACTTGGTTTATTAGTGATTGCTCTCCATTTTGGATATCCATTCCTAACAAGTGGTATCGAGATTTGAAAGAGTTTTAGGTGTCACATCGTATTTGTTGAGTGACACATTGGTGAGAGTCTTTGTAGTGTGATAGTGAGGTATTCACTTGTAACACTTGAGTTTTTTAGTGATTGGTCCGTGGATGTAGGGGAACTTCTTCTCTTCGAACCACATAAATATCTTGGTGTCTCTTTGTAATTCCGTTCATTGGTGTTGTGAGTACATTAGTTCAGCTTCCGGCGCACAACAAGATTCATATTTAACTTTCTAGGTTTAGGTTAGAATAAGCTGTTATGTATAGGTTTAGGTTAGAATAAGCTGTTATGCATTTCATTGTTTTAAATTATTTTGTATTGCTTTTATTTTCTCTCAATTTCAGTATTTCGTATTTAAACACCTAATACCATGGTTGTGTTTTCCAGACAAGAAGTTTTAAGCATTTTTCAAAGTTTATGTTATAAATGATGTTCATGAAAGAGTTATATTTTCGCATTATAGATGAGATGAGACGTTAGTAGCGACCCTGAGTATGTGAAAATTTAGGGTCGTTACTTTGTTCTTTTGTTGAACATGAACACACACAACACATCCAAAAATTCTGAAATGTGAAACTGAGGGCTTATATCCGCTCCAAGCTTCTTCTGGAGCCGTATGCTTCACGACTAGAATGAGACTTCTATTGATAATATGAACCGTCCAGTTTTCTGCTTTCTCCCGGAAAGCTTTTATTTCCTTTTTTTTTTTTTTTTTTTTTTTTTTTCTTCATTTTGCATAATTTGCTCTGTCATTCTCCCTTCTAGAACACTCATATTAGTAATGTCCTAATCCATGGCAGTTGTAACATTCCACCGTTGATCTGCCAAAGCTTTGTCCACCTCTTCCTCTACCTCGTCCTCGAAAGCCACCACGTCCTCTTTCTCTTCTACCAAAACTTCCATCATGTGTGACTTTTAGTGCAATTCTTCCTCACAAACATGGACATTCATGTGTTGCTCTTGCACTAAGAGACAAATTTGTAACTCATCAATGGATAAGAAATCCAAATCATTAGACTCCTCAATCAAGCAAACAATATAGTCGAACTTAGAAGTCATAGATCTTAGGATCTTTTCTATGATATCAATGTCTACCATCTTCTCCCGATGAATTTTCTTTCTATTAGAAATTATGAGAGTTCGAGCAAAGTAGTCTGACACTAATTCTCTCGTCTTTTTGTGAATAACTTTTCACTCTTTGCGAAGATCTTGTAATTGTACACGTTTGACTCGAGTTGTTCGCTGGTACTTCTGTCTCAAGGAGTCCAAAATATCTTTGGTTGTATCTTTCTTCATAATGGTTTCTAGAGTTGGACGATTTATGGCTTGGAAGAGATAGTTTTTGGCTTTTAAATCCTCAATTTTAAGATCTCCAACTCCTTTATTTATCCTTATGAAAGAACTTCTCCTGTGCTGTTGCAAAAATTCCTTCTCCACCACNTCTCTCAATTTCAGTATTTCGTATTTAAACACCTAATACCATGGTTNTTCCTTCTCCACCACGCTCCAATATTCTTTTGATCTAAGAAGGTTTTCCATCATCATAGACAAGTGATCATAATATCCATCCAACTTTGGAATCAATGGCGGCATAAAATTACTCATCATCACCAGNTTATATTTTCGCATTATAGATGAGATGAGACGTTAGTAGCGACCCTGAGTATGTGAAAATTTAGGGTCGTTACTTTGTTCTTTTGTTGAACATGAACACACACAACNATCTGCTACTTTTCAAGGTATGCAGATCGTCATATCACTCCTCCTATCTTGAAAAGGTTGCTAGTTTTGAAGGTATGCAAGTCGCCATATCACTCCTCCTATCCTGAATTTCAAGGTAAGTAGACTCTGATACCAAATGTTAAATAAAGGAGAAAACTAAATTCAATATACAATCAAAGTTCTATTCTTTGATGAACTGAAACAAACTAATGTAAATAGTTTTACAAAGCCATGGAAAAAGAGAAGAGAAAAGTTAGATAATAAATAGTACCCGCTAACTAACTAATCGTATCACAACTTCCTAAACAATCACAAACTAAATCTTTTAATGGTGGAAGAGATATATTCTATTTGAAAGGTTAGGATAAAATCTCTATAATCTTTAATCTTTGTATAGGCCTGTTGGAACATACTTCATGACCATGCGCATGCATGTACTAAATATTAAATAACGAATCTATCTAAACTATCACCATGGTCACATATGAATAATTTGATACATGTCACTACCAAATGTATCTAACTCTCAAGACTCTTCAATTATTAACTAAATACATGGATCTCTCATGTACATGTATTTCACGATCTCTCATGTACATGTATTTCACGAGTTCATGTAAGCATAAATGCATGAAACAAGTTCAGCTTCTAGATAGTTAATTTTATCATTCAACCAACGAGGGACTAAAAATTGAAATATGTTAAAGTACAAAGAGCTAAATTGAAAACTTTTGAACAATGGATATTAATAAATAAAAAAAATATTCATAAAATTTGAAAAGTGTATTAAAAACACAATTATAAGAATGCAAATAGACTAAAAAGAAAAAAAAGGACCCAAACATTGTTAGCTACTCAAGTTTTTAAGCTAAGAACTTGGATAGCAATTGCTGCAACACGATCATGAGAAGCAGGCAAGAGGGGGACAAGAGAATGAAACTCAGAAGCTTCACGGAACCTTATGTGAATTCAACTACTGACCCTTTGCATGTACCCGAATGACCGATTACAAGAAGCAAGGTTAAGAAGATGCAAGAAGATTCAAGAGGCCTATACATTGCATCTTCAAAGGCTAGCTAATATACAAGTTGAAACAACGACTTTTGAGCCCAAAAATCTTTATAGCATTAGCATATCAAATCAAGAAAATAATGAAGTGACAATAAACTCCACTCGACATTGTAAAGTGATTAGAAGACTTTTACCTTTGGTAGTTGAACTACCAATTAAGACAATTTATGTCATGCCTTATTTTCTTCCATTTGTATTTACTAGCTTTTATTAGTAGTTGTAGTTTGTGGTTGGCAGATGAACTTTATTATATTTGGGTTATCTTTTTGGCCTATTTGAGGGCACGTAATATTCATGTTTGAGAATCATGGTTGAATACAAACAAAACCTTTGTATTTTATTGATACTTTTTGGTGTTATTCTTTTTCAAACATTGCTTTACGTTTGATGTTTAAACCGATTCATTGAATTAGTTTTGATCAAGCTAATTCTGGAGTGAGTCGTCTTAGAATCTAAGAGTGACCATCATAGATTCTAAGTTCGATATAAGAATTATTCATCTTCTAACCAACTCTTGGTTAAAATCAATTCGTTAAGTTAGTTTTCTTTGTGAAAATTTGTNTGTTGGCGCTTATTAGAACCCATTGCCGGAAAGTTGGTAAAAGTCAGCTCTGACTCTGCTACCGTCAGAGAAACGCCGTCCCCGTAGAAAATCTCGATGGTCGGAAGCTCAGACTGTGGAAGCTAGACAAGGTTACCAGCCAGAGGAAGATAATGGCAAAGAGTGAGAGTACTTTTTAGCTTCGGAATAATTTTGTTAGGAGATATCATGAGATGGTAACTCGTAGAAGAAAAGATGTTGGGTTGGATAGAACCTTAGCAACGAAAGGTCGAAGAAGGTGAGAGGAAGAGACGATGGCACAGCCGCGGCACATGACTCCTCCGATAGCCGAGGAGCCAGTTTACAAATCTCAATTATCTTCACACTTCTTTTTCTTTCCATGAGTTTTGACAAGGAAGAAGATGACAAGACTTCTGCCAAGGAAGAAATGAAAAATGAAGTTATGTTTACAATTATATATTCAACGTGAGGTACCTAATTATTTTTCTTTTTGTCCTTCTTTAATATTATAATATGAACCAATAATAGAAAAACATTATTGTAGGATGGGGTACATATACATGTGTCATGGTCTCCAATTGAAATGTCGTTGTCAGCCATACAAGGATGTCTTGTGTTTACCTAAAAATATAGTAGCACGTGACTTAGAGTATTTTAAGAAATACTCAGTGAGCAAACCCGTATAGAGGTTAAATGCAAACACATACAACTTCATGAATGGAACCTATCATAACAGTCTATTTTCCTACGGTGGCTATCTTAACTGGCAACTTGGATGTGTGCTTAATTTCCCTTCACACGGTCCACACGTGCGAGTATGGACCCACTAGCCGGTTCGCACACCTTATGGACCTCTTTCTAGTTAGGCGAGCATTCTCTGATAGCTGTTGATGTCGAACACCTGTTAGAAATAGCGAACATCACGACAACATTATGATAAATATAATGATCGTTCTCCTGTCTTATAGTGTATGCATCCATACTATCATGAAGGATAAGGAGCATCCCTCGATGCATGAGCACACAATAATGCATGAGGTCCCCAACATTTTTCTATTTTCATTATCATTAAATACATCCCTGCTAGCGCCTTCCTTCATATCATATCATTTGTCATATCATTTCTCAAATCGTTTATCGTATTATTTATCATATCTTTCATGCGTATGCCGGGGTTGTATTTCATGCTAGTTTGTCGTTTTGCATATCAATCATATCATATCATTCATGTCGCACATATGTCATATCATAACGTTTTTATTCTTTCAGACATAACAATCCACATCATGCACATATCATATTATATATCATAACAGTCACATGACATATCCCGAGCATGTCTTCAACATATCATATCTTAGCATATCATATCATATCATAAACATATCAATTCATCAAACACAGCATAGCAATCACATCTCATAGAACATACATATCATTTCATAACAGTTTGCATATATGGGCATATGACATGTGCGAAGCCACGGGCGCGTGTCATCATACAACACACAATTATAACTAGACGACAATAGGGTCACTTATTTGTTTGGCCTAGGGTGAAGGTATTACGGCCCTTTGATGCTAGCTTAACACTGCTCTCTAAAATCTAATTCTGCCTGGAGTCTAACATCATTAATTAGAATTCTAGTGTTAGAATTGGCTCACCTAGATTTGCATAAAATAATTTAAACTTACTCCTACTAATTTAAACTTACCCCTACTAATTTAAACTTACTCTTAATAATTTAAACTATCTTAATCTAATTATGCATAAATATTTTAAATTTGACTCCAAAAGTTTTAACTAGGAAAAAGTTAGTAATTTAAACTAGCTTAGCCTAATTATGCATAAATACTTTAAATTTGACTCCAAAAAATTTAACGAGGTAAAAGGTAGTAATTTAAATTAGCTTAGCCTAATTATGCATAAATACTTCAAACTTGACTAAAAAAATTTAAACTAGCTAAAAGATAGTCGTACTACCTTAAACGCTTCCGAAGAACTGAAAGTAGGAGGATAGGGTCCAAGTGTATCAAACCCAAGCCGGATCAGCCAAAATGCTAGCCTTGAGCCGTCAGAAAGTGTAGTCTCCAACTGGCTCGAACGGTTCAAGTGGGATGCTAAAATGAAGTGAGGGAACTCTCTTTTATAGCAGAGGTCAACACCCACTTCTAAGCTTTAAGCCTCGGAGACAATCCAATTTTTTATTTTTATTTCAAAATTTTTGGTTATTACACATTGTATGAGATACCCTCACTCACATGTTTTCACTGAAACAATTTCGATAAAAATCATTTGTAACAATTATAAAATATGTCATATCAATAATATTATCAGGATAAGACATTCAATCTCATCCATACTCTATAAATTCTTTAGATTATTACTTTAACGTGATCTTTTCCATGTCAACCACATACTTTTTAAGATTACACTAATAACCTTACATTTATATAATTTTTTTATATCATGGATGATAATAAAATGCAAACAAAATAATCAAAATTATTCCTAAACCTCACCGTAGGGAAAGAAGTACATAAAATAAGCCTAAAAATACTTCCACTATCAAAATAGTATTTTATTCTAATAAATATGCCAATGGATAACACAATTAAGAATTTAAATGATTTATTAAATATACATTTTTTTTAGCACTTTTAATTTAGTCCTTATCCAATAAGCTAAACATGTCAACTAATTTCTTTAAATAAATACTTGGAAGAAATTTGAAACTTTCATAAAGTTTCTTATTTTAAGCCTAGTATGGTAAAACGAGTCTTTATGGTTTCACTTTTGGGCTTCTGCTCAAGGTTTTTAAAACGTGTGTCCTCTTTGGAGTTTCACTTTTGAGCTTCCTCTCAAACCTTTTAAAATGTAGAGTGAGAGGTTTTCACACCCTTTCAAAAAGAATGTTTCATTCTTCTCCCTAACCGATGTGGGATCTCACAATCTACCTTTCATACCCCCTTGTAATAGCCCAAGTCCATCAGCAACAAATATTTTTCTCTTTGAGCTTTTCCTTACATGCTTCCTCTTAAGCTTTTAAAACTCGTATGCTAGGGAGAGGTTTTCATTCCCTTCAAAAAAATGTTTTACTCTCATTTCCAACTAACATGGGATCTCCCAATTCACCCCCCCTCTTTCCAGGCTCAGTGTCCGCGCGGCACTTGTTCCCCTCTCTAATCATGTGGGACCCCCCAATCCTCCTCCCCTCAGGGTTCAACGTATTAGGTCCCCCTGCTAGCTCATATCGGACTAAACCTTAGAGCAGTGTGGCGAGTGAGTTTGAAGTGTTCGAATTCAAATTAGGGAATATGCACTACATATATACGTTATATTTAACCCCATTTTGTTTTAATTACAAATTAAAGAAAAATAGAGAATTGAAGATATTTAAATAAGATTTAAATATTTTAATTATGAATAGGAATTCATAATCCAGGTGTGTCGGAATTGATTGGGATTGACATTTGAATTAATGTTAAATATTAATTAAATGGTTTAATTAATCATTTATTATTGTTTTAATTTGAAATTAATTATTTATATTAATTGTTAAATTAAAATGGAGAAAGTTAAAAGGTTGACTCCACAGGTGGAAAAATTCATGTTTGAGTTAGTGGAATATTGAGTCTCAATATATAGTTTAACCAAACTTGCATGTTTGCCAAATAAACCTCACAAATTTTAGTAGAATTTTGAGTGTCAAAATTGGGTTAACTCAAAGTTGCTTGCTTGCCCCATAATCCCACAAATTTGAGTAGAATTTTGAGCGCAAAATTTGGTAATCTCAAATTTGCAAGAACATGTAAATATGACTCTATAAATAGAGTGATCGAGGTACATGTAAATTCTTAAAAAAACTTGGAGAAAATCTCTCAAAACTATCTCTTTACATATACTAAATTCCTATCAAGTTTAGTCACTCACCGGATTCCACAATCCTATTCTAAGGTCGGAGAATAGTAGGAAAGACACTAATGGTGGTTTGAAATCGGTTCGTGAGGAAAAAGGAATTTGAACTACAAAAGGTTAGTATTCAAACTCATTGAGTTTTAATGCTTTTGAACATGCTAGCTAATTTACTATAATTTATGTACTCAGAGTGCCTAAGATTCAAATTGCTTCCGAACATGTTATAGTAACACCATCACCTTATACATCTCATAGTCATATCATTTCATGAACATACCTTAGTCATATCGTTTCCATATGCATATTCTAGATCATATTGTTTCATGAACATATCCTAGTCTTACCGTTACAAGAATGCATCCTAACTATATCGTTTAATGAACACATCCTAATCATACCGTTACAGGAACGTACTCTAATCATATCGTTCCATCAATCTATCATAATCATATCCCTTTCTATACATAACCTAATCATATCGTTATATCAATCTTATCTTAGTCATATCATTACATTAGGTTTATTGCATCATTCTCGTATCCTATCTTACACATATCATTGAACACATCAAACGTAAGAGTTAACCTATCATTCACATATCATAATACATACATAACATATCATAGTCAGTTTGATTCATAAACGATAAACACATATCAAATTTATGACACATGCAGAACCACAGAGCACGTGTCAACATCAAATATAAACATACTGATAGTAAAGTCACTTATTTGGATCACCTTAGCCGAAGTTCTGTATAACTCCAAATTAGCTTGCTTTTGTCCCTCAAATTCGTTCCCACTTATGTCAAGGTGCTTCACCCTATTAAAGATGTTCACCGAATTCCTTCACTAATTATAATTCCTAAATTTTGTTAAAGTATTTAACAAATTATTTATCTTTCTATTTAGATTTAAGGTTTCTTGGGTATAAATATGTTTAATAATACAATGCCTACTAACATACCATTTATTAGATACTATAATTTCATAATATATTTGAGAATTACCTTATAAATGAGAATATATGTTGTTATTATATTTACTAATATAACAATTTAATACTTTTGAAATCTTCCTTTCTTTTTCTCTCTTTTCTATGTGTGCTTTTCATTGTATTCTCCTTTCTATATTTTATATCTTTCCTATTTTTCTCTCTATTCTCATCCGCTATTTTTTATTCTATTCTCTTTTTGTGTTTTCATTGCATCGACCAATTTTTAACTCTATCTTACTCTTAAATCTTCCCTTTTTCTTATTGTTGTATTTCCTTTTTTTTTCTTTTAATTCTATTAACCGATTAATTCACTTCTAAATCTTTCCTTTTTATTATCTTTGTATTCTTTTTCTTTTAATTATGTTAACACTAATAACAATCTAATTCTGTTCACATATATTCTTGGCCAATTTTTAATAGATTCATTTGGCCACTAATATAAATTTACTGACGTCATTTACTAGGATTCATAAAAATTATTACATTTAATTTATAATTCAAAGCTAAACAATTACAACAATTTAGGGAAGATCTAACGTATAATTGGCTATCATCCTCATGTGCCATTTTCATTTTTTCTCAAATCTAACATTTTTTGTTTTTCTGTTTTTTTTACAGTAACTATGATATTGAGTGTGACAGGTGGGTTGAAGAGAAATAACTCTGCGAAAGAGATGAGAGGTAAGTAGAAAGAAGTGGAGAAGGGTTGTTTATTTATTTATTTAGGCTATTACATATTAGAGAAATATATAGAAAAAGCATGGAGTCCAAAAAATTATAAATAAAATAGTGAAAAATTAGGGGAAAAAAAGGAGAAAGCAAAATATATTGACCCATTTCTATGGAGAGGTTTGTAAGGGCTCTAAATTAAACTACTAAGGAAGAATTTTGCTGAAGTTCCTTCCCAAGAAATGGTCGATGACTTTGTAAGAACCAATTTGAGTGCTCAAATCACTTAAATCATCAGGAATCAAGTTGAATCGAATTAAGTTATGAAAATTCAAAAAAATTAGAAAAAGATAAGAAACTGAGGGAATCCTTGAGAAAAATCTGCAGAATACTGCGCGAGGAAGACAAAATTCGCGAGGGACACGTCTCAGGTGAGGAGAAGAACTCGTCGGCTATCGTAGGAGGACACGCATCAGAACAAGAGGTATGTTGTAATAGCCAAAAAAATAAATAAACAAATAAACAAATAGAAAAAAATAGTTAAAATAATAATAATAATAATAAATAAGTTAATTAATTAAAATTAAAACTATAAAAAATAAATAAATAAATAAATAATCTTTCCCCACTTCTCTCCATTAACCTCTCATCTCTTCCCACAATTATCTCTCCTCCACCATCGTACGCCAACTGCTAATAATAATAATAATAATAATAATAATAATAATANTCTCTTCCCACAATTATCTCTCCTCCACCATCGTACGCCAACTGCTAATAATAATAATAATAATAATAATAATAATAATAATATATAATTATTTTTATTTGTTTTTTTTATTTTTGGCTGTTACACTTGCACCATGTCCTTCCTTTCAAGTGTTTTAGTCCTCCAAAACTTAGATGCCCATATCGACAATGTCATGTTATTGTGGGATCTTCTGTAATAGCATTGAAGCAGGATTGTTTCTTTGGNGAGATCTTCTGTAATAGCATTGAAGCAGGATTGTTTTTGTTGATGTCATTGAAGTCTCTACAATCAACCCTTTGTCAGGATGATAAATCCTACATCCTTCTTTTTGTATAAGAATTGCAAGACTTTTATATTGTAGCTATCCGATGCTCAGCAAGTAGTCCTTCTAGTCTGGTAAATAAATACCTCGGTGATTACTTGCATAATCTCATTTACTTTAAACTTTACATTTCCTTTGCTCATCACAACCATGCTTGAGTTGTCACCCAGCTTCACAGTTTGTCGAAAATTCTCATCAATATGATAGGAAAGTTCTTTCTTTCTACACATGTGGTTGATGCATCGGAGTCTTTTTCAGCTTTCTTCTCATCCATACAGGCCATTAATAGCATCTCTTCATTTTGCATAATTTGCTCTGTCATTCTCCCTTCTAGAACACTCATATTAGTAATGTCCTAATNCCGAGTCCTTTTCAGCTTTCTTCTCATCCACACAGGCCATTAATAGCATCTCTTCATTTTGCATAATTTGCTCTGTCATTCTCCCTTCTAGAACACTCATATTAGTAATGTCCTAATCCATGGCAGTTGTAACATTCCACCGTTGATCTGTCAAAGCTTTGTCCACCTCTTCCTCTACCTCGTCCTCGAAAGCCACCATGTCCTCTTTCTCTTCTACCAAAACTTCCATCATGTGTGACTTTTAGAGCAATTCTTCCTCACAAACATGGACATTCATGTGTTGCTCTTGCACTAAGAGACAAATTTGTAACTCATCAATGGATAAGAAATCCAAATCATTAGACTCCTCAATCAAGCAAACAATATAGTCGAACTTAGAAGTCATAGATCTTAGGATCTTTTCTATGATATCAATGTCTACCATCTTCTCCCGATGAATTTTCTTTCTATTAGAAATTATGAGAGTTCGAGCAAAGTAATCTGACACTGATTCTCTCGTCTTTTTGTGAATAACTTTTCACTCTTTGCGAAAAGCTTGTAATTGTACACGTTTGACTCGAGTTGTTCGCTGGTACTTCTGTCTCAAGGAGTCCAAAATATCTTTGGTTGTATCTTTCTTCATAATGGTTTCTAGAGTTGGACGATTTATGGCTTGGAAGAGATAATTTTTGGCTTTTAAATCCTCCATTTTAAGATCTCCATCTACTTTATTTATCCTTATGAAAGAACTCCTTGTGCTGCTGCAGAAATTCCTTCTCCACCATGCTCCAATATTCTTTTGATCTAAGAAGGTTTTCCATCATCATAGATTAGTGATGATAATATCCATCCAACTTTGGAATCAATGGCTGCATAAAATTACTCTTCGTCACCATATCACTCCTCTTATCTGCTACTTTTCAAGGTATGCAGATCGTCATATCACTCCTCTTTGAAAAGGTTGCTACTTTTCAAGGTATGCAAGTTGCCATATAACTCCTACTGTCCTGAATTTCAATGAATTTCAAGGTAAGTAGACTCTGTACCAACTGTTAAATAAAGGAGAAAACTAAATTCAATATATAATCAAAGTTCTGTTCTTTGATGAACTGAAACAACTATGTAAATAGTTTTACAAAGCCAGGAAAAAAGAGAAAAGAGAAAAGTTAGATAATAAATAGTAACAGCTAACTATCTAATCAAATCACAACTTCCTAAACAATCACAAACTCTAAATATTTTAACGGAGGAAGAGATATATTCTATTTGAAAGGTTAGGATAAAATCTCTACCATCTTTAATCTTTGTATAGGCCTGTTGGAACATACTTCATGACCATGCATGCATGTACTAAATATTAAATAACGAATCTACTTAAACTATCACTATGGTCATATATGAATAATTTTATACATGTCACTACCAAATGAATCTAACTCTCAAAATTCTTCAATTATTAACTAAATACATGGATCTCTCATGTACATGTATCTCACGAGTTCATGTAAGCATAAATGCATGAAATAAATTCATGTAAGCATAAATGCATGAAACAAGTTCAGCTTCTAGATAGTTAATTTTATCATTCAACCAACACGAGGGACTAAAAATTGAAATATGTTACAGTACAAAGAGCTAAATTGAAAACTTTTGAACAATGGATATTAATAAATAAAAAAAATATTCATAAAATTTAAAAAGTGCATTAAAAACACAATTATAAGAATGAAAATAGACTAAAAAGAAAAAAAGGACCCAAACATTGTTAGCTACTCAAGTTTTTAAGGTAAGAACTTGGATAACAATTGCTGCAACACGATCATGAGAAGCAGGCAAGAGGGGGACAAGAGAATGAAACTCAGAAGCTTCACGGAACCTTATGTGAATTCAACTACTGACCATTTGCATGTACCCGAATGACCGATTACAAGAAGGAAGGTTAAGAAGATGCAAGAAGATTCAAGAGGCCTATACATTGCATCTTCAAAGGGTAGCTAATGTACAAGTTGAAACAAAGACTTTTGAGCCCAAAAATCTTTATAGCATTAGCATATCAAATCAAGAAAATAATGAAGTGACAATAAACTCCACTCGATATTGTAAAGTGATTAGAAGACTTTTACCTTTGGTAGTTGAACTACCAATTAAGACAATTTATGTCTTGCCTTATTTCTTCCATTTGTATTTACTAGCTTTTATTAGTAGTTGTAGTTTGTGGTTGGGAGATGAACTTTATTATATTTGGGTTATCTTTTTGGCTTATTTGGGGCATGTAATATTCATGTTTGAGAATCATGGTTGAATACAAACAAAACCTTTGTATTTTTTTGATACTTTTTGGTGTTATTCTTTTTCAAACATTGCTTTACGTTTGATGTTTAAACCGATTCATTGAATTAGTTTTGATCAAGCTAATTCTGGAGTGAGTCGTCTTAGAATCTAAGAGTGACCATCATAGATTCTAAGTTCGATATAGGAATTATTCATCTTCTAACCAACTCTTGGTTAAAATCAATTCGTTAAGTTTGCTTTCTTTGTGAAAATTTGCAAGGATTCTAGAAGGATCTGTAGCTTTTCAAAATCCAGCATTGTTGGCGCTTATCAGAACCCATTGCCGGAAAGTTGGTAAAAGTCAGCTCTGACTCTGCTACCGTCAGAGAAATGCCGTCCCCGTAGAAAATTTCGATGGTCGGAAGCTCAGACTGTGGAAGCTAGACAAGGTTACCAGCCAGAGGAAGATAATGGCAAAGAGTGAGAGTGCTTTTTAGCTTCGGAATAATTTCGTTAGGATATATCATGAGATGGTAACTCGTAGAAGAAAAGACGTTGGGTTGGATAGAACCTTAGCAACGAAAGGTCGAAGAAGGTGAGAGGAAGAGACGATGGTACAGCCGCGGCACATGACTCCTCCGGCAGCCGAGGAGCCACTTTATAGATCTCAATTATCTTCACACTTCTTTTTCTTTCCATGAGTTTTGACAAGGAAGAAGATGACAAGACTTCTGCCAAGGAAGAACTGAAAAATGAAGTTATGTTTACAATTATATATTCAACGTGAGGTACCCTAATGATTTTTCTTTTTGTCCTTCTTTAATATTATAATATGAACCAATAATAGAAAAACATTATTGTAGGATGGGGTACATGTACATGTGTCATGGTCTCCAATTGGAATGTCGTTATCAGCCATACAAGGATGCCTTGTGTTTACCTAAAAATATAGTAGCACGTGACTTAGAGTATTTTAAGAAATACTCAGTGAGCAAACCCGTATAGGGGTTAAATTCAAACACATACAACTTCATGAATGGAACCTATCATAACAGTCTATTTTCCTACGGTGGCTATCTTAACGGGCAACTTGGATGTGTGTTTAATTTTCCTTCACACGGTCCACACGTGCGAGTATGGACCCACCAGCCGGTTCGCACACCTTACGGACCTCTTTCTAGTTAGGCGAGCATTCTCTGATAGCTGTTGATGTCGAACACCTATTAGAAATAGTGAACATCACGACAGTATTATAATAAATATAATGATCGTTCTCCTGTCTTATAGTGTATGCATCCATACTATCATGAAGGATAAGGGGAATCCCTCGATGCATGAGCACACAATAATGCATGAGGTCCTCAACATTTTTCCATTTTCATTATCATTAAATACATCCCTGCTAGCGCTTTCCTTCATATCATATCATTTGTCATATCATTTCTTAAATCGTTTATCGTATTATTTATCATATCTTTCATGCGTATTAACGAAAGGTCAAAGAAGGTGAGAGGAAGAGACGATGGCACAGCCGCGACACATGACTCCTCCGGCAGCCGAGGAGCCACTTTACAGATCTCAATTATCTTCACACTTCTTTTTCTTTCCATGAGTTTTGACAAGGAAGAAGATGACAAGACTTCTGCCAAGGAAGAACTTCAAAATGAAGTTATGTTTACAATTATATATTCAACGTGAGGTACCCTAATGATTTTTCTTTTTGTCCTTCTTTAATATTATAATATGAACCAATAATAGAAAAACATTATTGTAGGATGGGGTACATGTACATGTGTCATGGTCTCCAATTGGAATGTCGTTATCAGCCATACAAGGATGCCTTGTGTTTACCTAAAAATATAGTAGCACTTGACTTAGAGTATTTTAAGAAATACTCAGTGAGCAAACCCGTATAGGGGTTAAATGCAAACACATACAACTTCATGAATGGAACCTATCATAACAGTCTATTTTCCTACGGTGGCTATCTTAACGGGCAACTTGGATGTGTGCTTAATTTCCCTTCACACGGTCCACACGTGCGAGTATGGACCCACCAGCCGGTTCGCACACCTTATGGACCTCTTTCTAGTTAGGCGAGCATTCTCTGATAGCTGTTGATGTCGAACACCTGTTAGAAATAGCGAACATCACGACAGTATTATGATAAATATAATGATCGTTCTCCTGTCTTATAGTGTATGCATCCATACTATCATGAAGGATAAGGAGCATCCCTCGATGCATGAGCACAGAATAATGCATGAGGTCCCCAACATTTTTCCATTTTCATTATCATTAAATACATCCCTGCTAGCGCCTTCCTTCATATCATATCATTTGTCATATCATTTCTCAAATCGTTTATCGTATTATTTATCATATCTTTCATGCGTATGCCGGGGTTGTATTTCATGCTAGTTTGTCGTTTTGCATATCAATCATATCATATCATTCATGTCGCACATATGTCATATCATAACGTTTTTATTCTTTCAGACATAACAATCCACATCATGCACATATCATATTATATATCATAACAGTCACATGACATATCCCGAGCATGTCTTCAACATATCATATCTTAGCATATCATATCATATCATAAACATATCAATTCATCAAACACAGCATAGCAATCACATCTCATAGAACATACATATCATTTCATAACATTTTGGATATATGGGCATATGACATGTGCGAAGCCACGGGCGCGTGTCATCATACAACACACAATTATAACTAGACGACAATAGGGTCACTTACTTGTTTGGCCTAGGGTGAAGCTATTACGGCCATTTGATGCTAGCTTAACACTGCTCTCTAAAATCTAATTTTGCCTGGAGTCTAACATCATTAATTAGAATTCTAGTGTTAGAATTGGCTCACCTAGATTTGCATAAAATAATTTAAACTTA
Source organism: Cucurbita pepo subsp. pepo (assembly GCF_002806865.2). NCBI lineage: Eukaryota > Viridiplantae > Streptophyta > Magnoliopsida > Cucurbitales > Cucurbitaceae > Cucurbita > Cucurbita pepo. Next base: position 4,855,006 of record NC_036657.1, on the reverse strand, counting down.
CTCCTACTTATTTAAACTTACTCTTAATAATTTAAACTATCTTAATCTAATTAGGCATAAATACTTTAAACTTGACTCCAAAAGTTTTAACTCGGAAAAAGTTAGTAATTTAAACTAGCTTAGCCTAATTATGCATAAATACTTTAAATTTGACTCCAAAAAATTTAACGAGGTAAAAGGTAGTAATTTAAATTAGCTTAGCCTAATTATGCATAAATACTTTAAACTTGACTAAAAAAATTTAAACTAGCTAAAAGATAGTCGTACTAACCTTAAACGCTTCCGAAGAATTGAAAGTAGGAGGATAGGGTCCAAGTGTATCAAACCCAAGCCGGATCAGCCAAAATGCTAGCCTTGAGCCGTCAGAAAGTGTAGTCTCCAACTGGCTCGAACGGTTCAAGTGGGATGCTAAAATGAAGTGAGGGAACTCTCTTTTATAGCAGAGGTCAACACCCACTTCTAAGCTTTAAGCAATGGAGACCATCCAATTTTTTATTTTTATTTCAAAATTTTTGGTTATTACACATTGTATGAGATACCCTCACTCACATGTTTTCACTGAAACAATTTCGATAAAAATCATTTGTAACAATTATAAAATATGTCATATCAATAATATTATCAGGATAAGACATTCAATCTCATCCATACTCTATAAATCCTTTAGATTATTATTTTACCGTGATCTTTTCCATGTCAACCACGTACTTTTTAAGATTACACTAATAACCTTACATTTATATAAATTTTTTATATCATGGATGATAATAAAATGCAAACAAAATAATCAAAATTATTCCTAAACCTCACCCTACCGAAGTACATAAAATAAGCCTAAAAATACTTCCACTATCAAAATAGTATTTTATTCTAATAAATATGCCAATGGATAACACAATTAAGAATTTAAATGATTTATTAAATATACATTTTTTAGTACTTTTAATTTAGTCCTTATCCAATAAGCTAAACATGTCAACTAATTTCTTTAAATAAATACTTGGAAGAAATTTTAAACTTCCATAAAGTTTCTTATTTTAAGTCGAGTAGGTTAAAACGAGTCTTTATGGTTTTACTTTTGGGCTTCTGCTCAAGGTTTTTAAAACGCGTGTCCTCTTTGGGATTTCACTTTTGATCTTCCTCTCAAACCTTTTAAAATGTAGAGGGAGAGGTTTTCACACCCTTTCAAAGAGAATGTTTCATTCTTCATCCTAACCGATGTGGGATCTCACAATCTACCTTTCATACCCCTAATCCATACCCCCTTGTAACAGCCCAAGTCCATCGGCAACAAATATTTTTCTCTTTGGGCTTTCCCTTACATGCTTTCTCTCAAGCTTTTAAAACTCGTATGCTAGGGAGAGGTTTTCATTCCCTTCAAAAAAAGGTTTTACTCTCATTTCCAACTAACATGGGATCTCCCAGTTCACCCACCCTTCTAATCATGTGGAACCTCCCAATCCTCCTCCCCTCAGGGTTCAACGTCCTCAATGGCACAAGTAGACATCCTTAGGAGCATTATGGTCATTTTGCACTAGTTGTAATAAGCTAAACATGTCAACTAATTTCTTTAAATAAATACTCCGAAGAAATTTGAAACTTCCATAAAGTTTCTTATTTTAAGCCTAGTATGATAAAAGGAGCCTTTATGGTTTCACTTTTGGGCTTCTACTGAAGGTTTTTAAAATGCGTGTCCTCTCTGGGGTTTCACTTTTGAACTTCCTCTCAAACCTTTTAAAATGTAGAAGGAGAGGTTTTCACACCCTTGCAAAAAGAATGTTTCATTCTTCTCCCTAACTGATGTGGGATCTCACAATCTACCTTTCATACCCCTAATCCGTACCCCTTGTAACAGCCCAAGTCCATCGGCAACAAATGTTTTTCTCTTTGGGCTTTCCCTTACGTGCTTCCTCTCAAGGNCCTTCAAAAAAATGTTTTACTCTCATTTCCAACTAACATGGGATCTCCCAATTCACCCCCCCTCTTTCCAGGCTCAGTGTCCGCGTGGCACTTGTTCCCCTCTCTAATCATGTGGGACCCCCCAATCCTCCTCCCCTCAGGGTTCAACGATAGACATCCTCAGGGGCATTATGGTCATTTTGCACTGGTTGTTGGTTTACCTACTTATCCTTATTCAATAACCACCAAATTTCATATATAATCTCAACATGCTATAATATGCTCAACATTAAAATTTCATAGGCAGTGGAGTTTACTTAGTTGGTTATTTTAATATTACTTAAATCCCGAAAAATTTGATCGGTTCAGGGCCTTAACTCACGGTTCTTTGAAGTTTTTCTTTCATATATCCTTAATTCATACTTGGTTTAGGGTTCATATGAAAATTCAAGTGATTCCCACAAGTATTTCTTAAGAAAATTCAAGGTGGTTACTTAGCTCGTCATTGACGTTCGGGACTTCCATTCTCGAGCTTTCAATATATGAATCATTTCAAACTTTCTTCCCTAGACTCCTTATTGTGTCTAGTTTCTGGAACCATAAAAATTTCCATGAGAACTGATCTGGAAGGGAGTTAAAATCGAGAAAAACCAAGGAAAGGTCAGATTTTGGGTTGACATGGCCGGTCCAGTTTAACCGGCCACATCATGGTCTTCTTCCTTTGGACAGGAAGAAGATGCGCGCGTTTATGTGCACTACTGTCTGAAAATGTGGTTCTCCAGCTCCGATCATGTCTTTTCAACCCTCGATTTCTTCATGAAACTTAAAGATGGTGTTACAAGGAAGAGCTTGAGATTGATTTCATACCTTCTCGTGGATCGTAGTCTAAGATATTTGCCTTCAAAGTTTGTCCAAAAATTAATTTCTTGCTAGAGCAAAAACAGAGACTTTCTTATTGGGTAGCCGATTCTTGGATTTTTTTTAGGCCTGATTTCTTCATGAAACCTCTTCCATATTCTTTATTCAAGCTAAAGGAATTAGTTTGCAGGAACGTCTTTGAGTATTAGACCTTAATTTTCATAAATTATTCTCGGTTTACAACTCACCCAAAACACCAGATTTTCGATCTCTTGGGTAGCTTGTTCTACAAAATTTCAGCTCCCGATTCCTTCATCAAGGTTACTCAACTTCTTCCTTTGAAGCTAAAGGAATCCTTAATTTGTAGGAAAATGGACTGTAGATAGGAATTTGACACTTACGGTCAATTTAGCCCGAAACTGGTTTCCTTCAATTGGGCACGTTCTTGAGATTAATTCTCTTCTTGGTCTTCTATGAAAACATTTCTTGGAGGTACATAAATTGATTGGGATTGTTCTTGGTGGAAGAATTATGGTGTATCCTTAAATTAGATTTTTAAGTTTTTCTTGAATCTCTTCAACCTCGAATTGGATTGGGGAAATGGTTTCTAGGCACTTTCAGCACTCTATTCCTTCATAGAACTTGTGGGTAATCGTGTTTAGAAACTATAAGAATAAGTTTGAAGGGAAATGGTCGAGAATAGCTCTTGAATTTGGAAGAAATTCGAGAGTGGGAGACCCAAAATCTAAATGCTTATTGCTTACGATTATGAGCTCGACCTTGCTTGATTCTTGTTCCATATTGTTGCCCCAATTTCAGACTTTATAGGGGAAGCTTCTACCGACGTTGAAACATCAAGAATCGTCGTGATTTGGAGATTGAATTTTCTAAAAAATTCGTTAGAAATATCCTCTCCGATGATCAGTGAGCTACCAACTTCCAATTTGAATTCGAAACATTATATTTGATAATCTGGGAATGTTCTAGATCGTGTCCAATTTTGGAGGTGATCAACGACTTGATTTTGATATTCAAAGAATTTTGTGCACGAGATCATTGTGGAGGTTCTCATTTTGAGCAGAATGACATATCTGTAATTATCCATAATTTAGTGGTATTTTTGTAATTTTACACTTTTTAAATATATATATATATATATATATATTTTGAAAAATCTATATTTTTTCTAAAAATTCTTCTTTCCTTGGTCAATTTTCCCTTACTTTTTCATTCCTCATCCTTCTCGAAAGGCCTAAGTCCTTAAAATTACTTTTTAGGGTATAGAAATAAGTTGCTTAAGACCCTTGTCCTTGCTTAATCCTCTTAATTTCTTTCCTCGGATCCTTTGGGTCTTGCATGGGTGGCTTATTCTCGTTGGAGATAATTTCCTTCATTGTTGGGTGTTACAAATATAACCCTATCTAGTGTTTCGTACATATCATATCGTTTTTTGATATCATTTCTTATATCGTTTATCATATCATTTATCATATAATATCATTCAGATTACATAAATATGTCATATCATAACGTTTCATGCTTTCAGACATAAAAATTTTCATCATATACATATCATACCATAACATATCGCATTAGAATATATCATATTATAAATATATCAATTTATAACATATTTCATATCCTATCACGACATCTATATATATATATATATATATATATATCCTTCATTCACATGTTATATCATCACTTCGTAGTCATATCGTTTCCATATGTATGTCCTAGCCATATCGCTTCCTAAACTTGTCATAGTCTTATCATCCTTATACATCTCATAGTCGTATCATTTCATGAACATACCCTAGTCGTATCGTTTCCATATGCATATCTTAAACTTGTCATAGTCTTATTATCCTTATACATCTCATAGTCGTATCATTTTATGAACATACCCTTGTCATATCGTTTTCATATGCATATCCTAAACTTGTCGTAGTCTTATCGTTCTTATGTTGAGTTTTATGTCTTAAAACTCATAGTTCAAGTATAAGAGTAGATTTACGATCATTAATCTAAATCCAATAAACTAAGAACACTCTGGCTATAGTATGATTACTTGAACTATATGTAGAGACATAAGAGTGGATCAAGTTCAAGTATATAGTCAAAATGATCTATAGTATAGGGATAAGGCTGAGTACCTTATCCTGGGGACACTATGGATGCGACCCACTTTCTATATGATATAAATTATGAGATCACTAAATTGTACATGCGGAGACATGTGAATGGGGGCGTCCTATGCAATGAGTATTGCATAAGATCGAACCATGAAGAAAATAACTCTCACTTTATAATGTCGTTTACTGTTGAGACTGATTTTTCATTCGATGATCTAAGTAACTCGGCCTTAATCCTGAGCTAACTATGAATTTCTGTTTATTCAGAATTATTCTTAAATTTGCATAGGTGAGAATGGCTCGAGTTCGCCGACTCAATAAGCCTCCCATTTCAGGGGTAAGACTGGGTGAATAGCTGGGAACATAGGGTGCAAGATAGAATTCACTCCTACCCGCTTTTAAGGATATAGTAGAGAGATTGTTCCCTTAACTACTAACTCCAGATCTTGAACAAGGGGCCCCACCCTCTCATTGGCCTGAGAGGGATTCGGTTTGGTGGTTGGACCACAAACCAATTGTTCATTAGAGGATCAGTGAGACATAAGGAACAAGAAGTAACTTTAGGGGTAAAACGGTAAATTGACCCAGCTCTAGTTACGAACAACCTGTGAAGGATCGACTTACTAATCATGGTTATATCAAATGGACAGAAATATATCTATAGTGAGGGGAGTGCAACTACTAGGCTATAGTGGACTGTTCTAGTAGTTAACGAATGTTGGTTAACAAGGTTAATGAGTTTAGCCGGTTAATCTCAGATCGTTGGAGCCCATGATCTATAGGTCCATTAGGTCCCCCTGCTAGCTCATATCGGACTAAACCTTAGAACAGTGTGACGAGTGAGTTCGAAGTGTTCGAATTCAAATGAGGGAATATGCACTACATATATACGTTATATTTAACCGCATTTTTTTTTAATTACAAATTAAAGAAAAAGAGAGAATTGAAGATATTTAAATAAAATTTAAATATTTTAATTATGAATAGGGATTCATAATCAATATGTGTCGGAATTGATTGGGATTGACATTTGAATTAATGTTAAATATTAATTAAATGGTTTAATTAATCATTTATTATTGTTTTAATTTAAAATTAATTATTTAAATTAATTGTTAAATTAAAATGGAGAAAGTTAAAATGTTGACTCCACCTCATGGAAAAATTCATGTTTGAGTCAGTGGAATATTGAGTCTCAATATATAGTTTAACCAAACTTGCATGTTTGCCAAATAAACTTCACAAATTTTAGTGGAATTTTGAGTGTCAAAATTGGGTTAACTCAAAGTTGTATGCTTGCCCCCACAATCCCACAATTTTGAGTGTCAAAATTTGGTAATCTCAAATTTGCACGAACATGCAAATATGACTCTATAAATAGAGTGATCGACGTACATGTAAATTCTTCTTAAAAAAAACTTTGAGAAAATCTCCCAAAACTATCTGTTTATATATACTAAATTCCTATCAAGTTTAGTCACTCACCGGATTCCACAATCCTATTCTAAGGTCGGAGAATAGTAGGAAAGACACTAATGGTGGTTTGAAATCGGTTCGTGAGGAAAAAGGAATTTGAACTACAAAAGGTTAGTATTCAAACTCATTGAGTTTTAATGCTTTTGAACATGCTAGCTAATTTACTATAATTTATGTACTCAGAGTGCCTAAGATTCAAATTGCTTCCGAACATGTTATAGTAACACCATCACCTTATACATCTCATAGTCATATCATTTCATGAACATACCTTAGTCATATCGTTTCCATATGCATATTCTAGATCATATTGTTTCATGAACATATCCTAGTCTTACCGTTACAAGAATGCATCCTAACTATATCGTTTAATGAACACATCCTAATCATACCGTTACAGGAACGTACTCTAATCATATCGTTCCATCAATCTATCATAATCATATCCCTTTCTATACATAACCTAATCATATCGTTATATCAATCTTATCTTAGTCATATCATTACATTAGGTTTATTGCATCATTCTCGTATCCTATCTTACACATATCATTGAACACATCAAACGTAAGAGTTAACCTATCATTCACATATCATAATACATACATAACATATCATAGTCAGTTCGATTCATAAACGATAAACACATATCAAATTTATGACACATGCAGAACCACAGAGCATGTGTCAACATCAAATATAAACATACCGATAGTAAAGTCACTTATTTGAATGACCTTAGCCGAAGTTCTATGTAACTCCAAATTAGCTTGCTTTTGTCCCTCAAATTCGTTCCCACTTATATTTAGGTGCTTCACCCTATTAAAGATGTTCACCGAATTCCTTCACTAATTATAATTCCTAAATTTTGTTAAAGTATTTAACAAATTATTTATCTTTCTATTTAGATTTAAGGTTTCTTCGATATAAATATGTCTAATAATACAATGCCTACTAACATACTATTTATTAGATACTTAATTTCATAATATATATGAGAATTACCTTATAAATGAGAATATATGTTTGTTATTATATTTACTAGTATAACAATTTAATACTTTTGAAATCTTCCTTTCTTTTTCTCTCTTTTCTATGTGTGCTTTATTCTCCTTTCTATGTATTTATATCTTTCCTATTTTTCATTCTATTCTCTTTTTGTGTTTTCATTGCATCTACCAATTTTTAACTCTATCTTACTCTTAAATCTTCCCTTTTTCTTATTGTTGTATTTCCTTTTTTTTTTTCTTTTAATTCTATTAACACATTAATTCACTTCTGAATCTTTCCTTTTTCTTATCTTTGTATTTTTTTTTTCTTTTAATTCGGTTAACACTAGTAACAATCTAATTCTGTTCACACATATTCTTGGCCAATTTTTAATAGATTCATTTGGCCACTAATATAAATTTAGTGACGTCATTTACTAGAATTCATAAAAATTATTACATTTAAGTTCTAATTCAAAGCTAAACATTACAACAATTTAGGGAAGATTACAACAATTTAGGGAAGATCTAACGTATAATTGGCTATTATCGTCATGTACCATTTTCATTTTTTCTCAAATCTAACATTTTTTGTTTTTCTGTTTTTTTTACCGTAACTATGATATTGAGTGTGAGAGGTGGGTTGAAGAGAAATAACTCTGCCACAGAGATGAGAGGTAAGTAGAAAGAAGTGGAGAAGGGTTGTTTATTTATTTATTTAGGCTATTACATATTAGAGAAATATTTAGAAAAACGCATGGAGTCCAAAAAAATTATAAATAAAATAGTGAAAAATTAGGGAAAAAAAAGGACAAAGCAAAATATATTGACCCATTTCTATGGAGAGGTTTGTAAGGGCTCTAAATTAAACTACTAAGGAAGAATAAAAAGAAAGAAAAAAAAAAGAGTGAAAATATTAGGGTCTTGAGGAGAGGGAAGAATAAGAATCAAAATTCACTCCAATCGACGATTTAGAGGAGGAATTTTGCTGAAGTTCCTTCCCAAGAAATGCTCGATGACTTTGTAAGAACCAATCTGAGTGCTCAAATCACTTAAATCATCAGGAATCAAGTGGAATCGAATTAAGTTATGAAAATTAAAAAAAAATAGAAAAAGATAAGAAACTAAAGGAATCCTTGTGAAAAATCTGCAGAATACTGCGCGAGGAAGACAAAATTCGCGAGGGACACGTCTCAGGTGAGGAGAAGAACTCTCGTCGGCTATCGTAGGAGGACACGCATAAGAACAAGAGGTATGCAATATGTTGCATTGATAAAGAGTGACCCACTCTGAACCATCTACCTGTAGGAACTTGATCCTCCTACACCGATCTGACTCGACTTTGACGCGACCTATATGTGTACATCACGTGTTGCTCAGATAAAAAACTAGGGAAAACCATCGCAGTTGCTGAGGATTAAAGACATGAGCTAACCACCTGTATGCTAGCACGTGAACCTCTATGCGTGGTTGCGTGCGTGTGGTGCCATCCCAATGGCCGTGAAGGCACCTAAAGGTCCTCTTCTCTTCAGTTTAAATCTCGTTTTTCAATTTTTTGTCCTGATTTTAATACTGACCTCATTATAACTTGAATTCAGACCTTCTAAAGAAATTGCAGATAATTTGGAATCCTAGCAAGCGAAAATTCAAGCCTAAGAAGACATGCGTCATCCAAGTAAGTAGACATTTAGACTTTTCTCAATTAATACTTACAAGGATCGCTAGGAGGAGCTAGCATCAAGCATATCTTGCTTTAGGTAGTTAGAATATGCATGTTTAGGGCTCGACAATTTAGATGAGGAAACTATGTGTGTTAAGAAAAATTATTGAAATGTCTCAAGGATGAGTTTTTATGATACATGTGGATTTTAATACTTTTTGTTGTCCTAAAATGAAGGATGAGATATTGTGATATTTTCTCTAGACAATTGATGAATGTTATCTTCCTTTTGAGCTTGTATGAATACTTAATATATTGGATACATTACATATAAATGATAAAATATATTTAATATATTAGATATATTAAACCTAAAATAGAAAAATATATTTATTATTTTTTATATCTTAAATATTAAAATAATTAATAAATATGAGATATATTAAATAAAAAATATGTTTTAGTTAAATATAAATTAAGATACCTAATATTTAATTAAATTATGAATTAAATAAGATAATATATTTTAATATATTAGATATTCAAATATATTATTTAGGGAATATCCGAAAGTCTTTATAAATAGAACCATTGAATTGAGCCAAAATGCATCTCAAACTTTCTTGAAACTTTATTTCTCTAATTTCTTATGGATTTTCTTTAAAGAGAGTAACAATTAAGCCTCGAGAATTAATTCTCTAAATTTTTTTTCTTTAAAGTTTGAACTCTTCAAATTTATTGAGGGTTTTAGAGGCCGAGTTTCAAGATTATATAGAAGAGAAAAAGGTTTATAAAAATCTTAGGAACTCCAAACAAATATAAAAAAAAATGGTCACTTTGACACCGCTTTCATATTGAAGGGTTTGTAAGAGTCCTAAACAGACCATTAAGGAAGAAGAAAAAGAAAAAAGTAGAAGAAAATTGAAAAGAATAGGAAGAGAGTTAGGGTTTTCAAGAGAGAGGATAAAGAAGAACCGACATTTGCTCCAACCGGCAACTTAGTCAGAATTCGACCTATGTTTCTTCACAAGAACTAATAAATGTTGGAGAACCAATCTAGGGGCTTGGATCACTCAAATCGATCAAGAATTGAGAAAGGAATGGGAAGAAAGATTTTTGAATTTTTATCTTAACTTTTCCTTAGACATGTGAGATTTAGAAAGTGTTAGATTATGAAATTTTAGTATGTTACTCTAGGAAACATTTCACACAACTTTCATGAAGAAACCTTTGAGTCAATTTAGAATATAAGGAAAAGTTTCGAGAGTCTCAAGAAACAGTAAAAAATTAGTTTTTGACAAAATTTTGTCTTGATTATTTTTTTAGGTAGTTAACCTAATAGAATGAAAAACTAAAACTAAGTAAATAGAATGAAAATAATTTTGATGAAAAATAACTTAAAACTCTAAAACTTTTGGTGATGAAAGAAAACTGGTTCGAGTGAGGTAAAAAAGATTGAAATCTTGAAAACTAATGAAGAATCGTATTGCGGTGAACTTAAAATTTTGATAAAGAGAGTGACACGCATCCAACATTGATTGAGACACGTGGTGCTAACAGTAGAGGAAGCGCGATTAGTCGAGAGAGTGACCTGTGCTGATGGATGGTGAATCGGTGGAAAGATTCGACCCAAACCGTGGTTAGATAAATCCCTATTTTAAGTTAAAACCACAAAATTAAGTTGAGTGGAATGGTCACGTGAAGTGTAATAACTTTAATTTAGCTTAAATTGTTATTTAAATATGCTAATCTATCACAAACAAATCATTTGTCAAAATCTAATTACTTCTTCTGTCTCTCTCTCACTTGTCAAAATTTAAATATGGGAAGACTTATCTAAGTATTTTATACCATTCAACCTTTGTTTGATTTCTTTTTGCTTGGATTTCGATATTTACCATACTAGGACTTGAATAAGGTCCTACTTGAGAAATTTTTAAAAAATTTGGATCTCCTAACACATTTAAAAGCTAGCTCATGATGACTGATCGCCATTCATACTTTGCTCAATTAATACTTGTAGGGACCATTCAAAGTGTTAGTAGTGAGCATATCTTGCCTTAGGTAGTTAAAATATGCATGCTTAGGATCTCATAATGGCATTTTTAGATTAGAATGTAATACACGTTAAAAATTACCGAAACACCTTTAGGATGAGAATTTAAGATACATGCCCATTTTAATGCATTTCTAGAGCTAGAATGAAGAATGAGATATTGTGATTTGTGCTCTAGGAAATTGATGAATGTTATCTCTTTGTTGAACATGTATGAAACGTGATGTTGTATGTTTAGCTTCAGGTGATTGATTGTGCCTTATTCCTGTAGAGCGTGTTTATCTGCACAAAGGTAGGACTAAGGCGCTAGAGTCCGACCAACTAGATGATGACTTAAGTTAGAATACTAACAATAGACTGAGCATCTTAGAATCGCGAGAAATGATCTACTGATCTAGACCCTAGTGCTCACAAACTAGAATAGAGTACCCTGTATTGATGGAGCTAGAGTTTAAATTGACAAAGCGCTTGGGTTGCATGTATCCCTTACAATGTCCAATCTAGCTATAGGGAGGAACCTCCTCAAAATCAACTCATTTTCATTTCACGTATACCTTCACCACAAGTCTTGCTTTATGCTTTACATTTCCTTCACTATTCTTCTTCAACTTAAACACCCACTTCAAACTGATGGATTTGTATCCGGGCGGTAAGTTAGTCAGTGCCTACGTCTTATTCTTCTCAATGTCTTCAAGCTCTTTTTGCATGGCCTCTTGCCACATCGTCTCAGTTGTTGCCTCACAGTAAGTTTTCGACTGCTCGACTGCGAGTAACACTAACTCGTCGGGATTTAACTCTTCTTCCAAGTGTATCTGCATAAATTCCAAGAATGAAATTTCTTTGATCTACCCTCTGTTGTGGATCCTCATGTGCTCTCGCATGAGCTTTCTTATTCTAGAGAATTCATCACGCATTTTGGTGTCATCGGTGATGACATGTGTGGACATGTTGGTGTCATTGTCGGTGTACTTTCTAGGTCTGTTGCGTGTTCCTCTTCTTCCAAGGGAGTGAACTCTGTAACAGTGTGCTTGTTATTACCAATGCTGCACCAATCCCACATCTTCTCTTCTTCAAATATGAAATATCTAATTATATAAATTTTCTCATGTTGCGGATCATATAGCATGTGTACCTTGGTCCCTTCCTTAAGCCAAAGTACATCTTTTAATATATAGGTTTGCATGTCGTCTTAACATGTGGTTGTAACATGTGATGTACAACCAATGACTCTTAGGTACTCGAAGTGAGATGTCTTGCCGAACCATCCTTCGTAGGGGGTGCAAGTGTCTAGCTCCTTTGTCAGTAAAAGGTTTAGAAGATAAACTACATGTTGTATTTCCTTGCCCAAAAAAATCATAGGAACTTGTATGCTCTTGAGTAAGTGATATGAACCAAAAGACATCAATCATACAATATACTTCAATGAAGATGTGAAGAAAAGGTTGTCAAAATTGTCAAAAGATGTTTCAATTCATGCCACATTGAAGAAGAATGAAGTTTGATTGTTATAAATTTTGGGTGGATTACAATTCAGAGTAATTTAGAGTTATTGTATTTCATTAATGTATTTTAAGACTCTTTATTTGTTACAATTACATAATGGTTAATTATGGTCATTAAGTATGAATGTTCCCACCCTTGTAATTCCTTTAATAGTTTCATTTTGAGGCTATATAAAGCCATGTAGGTTGTATTTGCAAGTAGACTTGGAAAATATAGTAAAAAAGTATTTGTGCTCTTATTTAGCCAATGGCTAAGTTTCTTTGCAATTCTATGTAGTTTAGGTTGCATGTAGAATCATTCAAGCTCGACATAATCAATCTTGCTTGTGGAGTGATTCGAATCTCAATCAAGTGTTCTTCTCTTGAGATATTTGATCAACAAGAATCATTCAAGCTAGACATGATCGATCTTGCTTGTGGAGTGATTCGAATCTCAAACAATGTTCTTGTCTTGAGATATTCGATCAACAAGGTAATCCGAATCTTACTCCCCTTGTAGTGATTCCTTATCTTATCAGTAAGCTTCTTGTAGTGTCCATTATTATGTTGTTTCCTCGTTCGACCATACTGTTTTGTTGTGGAGTGTACGGTGTGGTGAATTGATGCTCGATATCTTCCTCTTGATAAAATTTTGAGAACTTCTGGGATAAAAACTTGATAAGTCAACCATAATCATCAGCCAAACCATCCAAGATATGGTTAAAAAAAAAAGAACCCTTAAATCAAAGAAATTAACACCACCTTACACAAAATTTGGATCAACAAAGAGATAAGGCTAGAATTAGATTACCTCTTACATTAAAGATCTAGAAGCAAGATTTGGAACCTGGTTCTAAATTGAGTCACTCCACAATCCAACTTGTTCAAGGCTTTGATTGAATGACTCAGGTGTAATCTACCATGAGAATTGCTTGAAACTTATACATGACAAGGATGATGCTCGAATATCTAAGGATCTCAATTTCATTCATCCGTTTTACATAATAATTTGTTGGAATTTATAATATCTCCACAAAAGAAATTTTAGATTCTTCAAATGCCCCCCACTAAAGAAGTTAGTGGTTATAATTTAACTCGGACCCCTCAAATCTCAACAAAAGATGAAGTCAATTTGACAAACAACTTCTACTATTTTGCCCATTACAAAAATTATGAAATTAAAAATAATAAATAAAGTTTTCTAACAACTTATCAATCAAGTGCAATTTATATCAACTTCATCAGCTACTTCAACCATGCAAATATTCACTCCAAATGGTCCTTCCTCAATCAAATTAGCTTGTAACACATGAAATAATGGTTGAACCGAGCCTATCTAATTTTGTAGATGAAGTATGAATGCTGGTTGAATCTTCTTAGCCTTGGATCATCTAATAGGTCCAATTGGAACATTTAGAACACCGTGAAGCTTATCATCTTCCCCCTCTTCCAAAGGATTCGTCCTCGAATAAGAAAAATCATCACCTACATCATCAAAAGAACTCAAGTTAGCAACATTGAAAGTAGAATGTACTGAAAATTCTCCAAGGAGATCAATTTTATATGAATTGCTATTAATTATTTCAAGGACTTGACAAGGGTCATCCCCTCTTGAATGTAACCTTGTCTTCCATTGAGATGAGAATCTTGCCTTGCGAAAATGTATCCAGACCCAGTCACCGGCTTGAAAAATGATTTCCTTTCGTCCTTTGTTAATTCTCGAAACAACTTTGAACTTTTGTTTTTAAATTCTCTCCTTCAACCTCTTTGTGCAATGTTTTGATAAAAAAAAAATATTAGAAGGAATAGGAAGAAAATATAGAGGGGTAAGTGGATTAAATCGATAAACAACTTTAAAAGGAGAACAACGAGAGGTACTATGAATTACTCTATTATATGCAAACTCTACAAAAGGCAAATATTCATCCCAAGACTTAATATTATGAGAAATAATAGCCCTAATAAATGCTCCTAATGTTCTATTAACTACCTCAATTTGTCCATAGGTCTAAGGATGACATGTAGTTGAAAACCACAATTATTATAGGGGTTCTATGTAATCTTACTACTCCCATAAAGAATAAGTCAGCAACATGTTTTGCATCTTCCGTCTTGTCCCATGCAATAAAATGAGTCATTTTACTAAATCTGTCTACCACATCAAAAATACTTTCTTTACCCTTTCTAGTGTGTAGCAAACCAAGAACTAAATCCATAGATATATTAGTCCAAGGTTCGTTAGGTACATTCAAAGAAGTATACAATTCATTTGTTTGTGATCTAGATTTTGGTTCTTTGCATATAAAACATTGGCCCATTCATGCAAATATTATAAGTTTTATTAATCCGAAATCATCTGGTTAAGCCACCACCATGTACTTCTTTTCCAAGAAAATCTCTTACAGAGCATTTAGGAATACAAAACTTACTTTTCTTAAATAAAAATTCATAAAACACATANATTTTTTTTTTTTTTAAGATGCATAAATAGTTTCAAAGTCTTAGTCATCTCTATATAATTCTTTAATATGCTCAAGTCAAAGAATTTTTGCACTAAGAGCAGCAAAGAAATTGTACCTTCTAGATAATGCATCAACTACTACATTATCCTTAGCTTTCTTATATTTGATGACATATGGAAATTATTCAATAAACTCCACCTACTTTGCATCGGTTCAATTTTCTTTGACCCTTAAGATACTTCAAACTTTCGTGATTAGAGTGGATCACAAATTCTCTAGGCCATAAGTAGTGTTGTCACACCTGCAATGTGTAAACAAAAGCAAACAATTCTTTATCATAGGTAGGGTAGTTCAATGCTGCACCCATTTAGTTTTTCACTAAAATACATTAAAGTTTTTTCATCGTGCATCAAAACAGCACCTATGCCTGAACCATTTGCATCAGACTCAATTTCAAAAGTTTTATCAAAGGTAGGTAAGAAAAGGAATTGTGCATTGGTTAACTTCTTCCTAAACTCATTGAATGTCCCCCATGTAAAAATAAAATTCTTTTTCACTAAGTCATTCAATGGTGTAGCCATGGTGCTAAAATCTTTTATAAATTTCCTATAGAAGCTACTAGCTAACCCATGAAAACTTACCGTAGAAGCGTGATCAAATTAGTTAAGCTCATGCGTTTAACCCAAAAGATGGTAGAAAAACCACTCTTGTCCCTTTGAATTCTGCAGATGCATGTGATGATCAATTAGTTAAGTGCATACCTTTAATTGATCAACCACCTCATACATTTAATTGATCAGCAATTAGTTATGTCTTTTGGGTTAACTAATGCTCCTAGCACATTTACGTGCTTCACGAATCACTGAGAGAATATTTGGGAAACAATGGGAAAACATGTTGTCATGTATTTTGATGATATTTTAATTTATTCAAAGACTTTGCATGAGCATGTGGAGCATGTTAAGTCAGTTTTGATTACACTTAGAAAAGAAAAGCTTTATGCTAATTTTAATAAGGATAGCTTTTGCATGGAAAAAAGTTAACTTTCGTGGCTTTATAATCGGTAAAAATGGAGTAGAAGGAGATGAAGAGAAAGTTAACTTTATGCTAATTTTAATAAGTGTAGTTTTTGCCTAAAGGATTCATCTTGTTCCAGTGCAAAAATGGTGACGAACATTTAGTGACCAAATATACTATATCCCAAACTTGAAGAGTAACATTATCAATCTTGGAGAGTAACATTACTGATCAAGGTATGACGGAAGAAGGAAGCAGAGTGTAGTTAGCTGACTCGTTCTTCAAGATGTTCAACAGAAATGAATCATGTTGAGATGAGTAATATGAAGAGATATATGAAAATAGGATGAATCGATGAATTCTATATTTTTTTTCCGAAGTTGCAAGTGTTGAGAGAGGGGAGGAAAACGCGTCAAGCACAAGGAGGACAAGTGCCAAGCGTTCGCTTGAGGCACGCATTGTGTTGTCTGGATAACCCGACTCGAGTCGTCTCTACTAAGATGGACCTGTCATAGTCGAGCTAGCTGTTCGTAGCCGATGTCTGGAGATCAGCAAACCCCCGTATATCATGCAAGGCATGATCATCATCATCATCATTATAGTGTACGCATCCATACTCATCATCATAAATGAGGAAGTAAGCTGATGTATATGAACACACAATATGCATGAAGTCCATGTAGTTTTTATCTTTAAATCATTCTTATGACACAACCCTATGCATCTTTCACACATTACCCTAGGTAACATGCATGCATTGGCCTTCATACGTTCATCATCATTTACATCAATTAAGGTTGTGCCTTAGAAAACTTATTGTCATAATGTTTCATGACATTTAATACATGCACATCATCTTAATATGAAAGATCATCATATTAAGTCATCTCCTCATCATCATGCATCATGCATCTTATATCATCATGTTATTATGCATCATCATCATGTCATCATCTCATATCATCATATACATAATCATACAATATCATTACATCATTATATTATTATAAAACACAAAGTATAAATAACGCGTGCAAGGATCACTGGACACGTGTCCTCATACATAAGGTAAGTCTTCCGACTATGCCGATAGTAAGACCATTTACTTAATTAGCTTAAGTTGGTTTCACCAATTTATCCCTAATGAAAGTTCGATATTGTCATTTGAGATTCAAGTTAACCTATGTGAGCTCATGTCATCAATTTCGAGTTCAAACTTTTCTAAAACTATTTCACTAAATTTTACAATGGTCCATGTGCTAGCTTCCTGCCAACATTAGCACTTTGCATGATTAGAGTTTTGCGAACATGATTTTTAATATTATATATATATATATATATTATTTATTAAAGATCTTATTTTCTTTCGCTATTTGTTATTTTCTTTTTTCTTTTTATTCACAAGGATTTTTTTTTTTAGTTGGGAATGCGACTAAACTCTCATGTTGATTAGGAAAGAGNAAAACGCGTCAAGCACAAGGAGGACAAGTGCCAAGCGTTCGCTTGAGGCACGCATTGTGTTGTCTGGATAACCCGACTCGAGTCGTCTCTACTAAGATGGACCTGTCATAGTCGAGCTAGCTGTTTGTAGCCAATGTNTCTTTTAACATTTTTTTAAGGTTAACCCATTTTTAGTACCTAGTTTTGCAGTGAGAACCTTGGTGCAAGTTCTTATCCTTTAAACACTTTCCCTGAGAGACATCTAGGATTCTATGCTCGTTGAATAACTCAAACCTAATGTATGCCAAAGGTTTCATGTGTTCCCCGCTACATAGTATAATACTGGCATCCAAGACTTCATGTGTTCCGTGCCATACAATCTGTGTATCTATGTCCAAGGCTTCATGCATTTCTTACAACATAGTTTGAGTACCTACGCCCAGGGGTTCACACGTTCCCGGCCACATAGTTTATGTCATAGGACCATGTTGCACTCATCGAGAAGTCTTTAGGATATCTATAATGACCCTAAATTTCTACATACTTAGAGTCGCTACTAATCGCTCATGCTCGTCTCTTATGCGAAAACATAACTCTTAAAAGGAACATCATTTATAACATAAATATCGAAAACATTTAAAACATTCTCTTCTTTGAAGAACACAGCCATGGTCTTACGTGTTTAAATAAAAAAATAATTNTCATCATGCATCTTACATGCATCTTATATCATCATGTTATTATGCATCATCATCATGTCATCATCTCATATCATTATATACATAATCATACANTCTACCCTATGCACGTGCCACAGTCTCTGCTCGCGATGCCGTCATCCTCCAATACATGTGCGCCTTGGTTTTAACTGAAAAATGATGTGACACATGGCCTGAGTATTTTGAAAAATATTCGATAAGTGACCCCATTCTAGGGGGCCATGCAAATGCAAACACATGCAATCATGCTCTTGGGACCTATCTCTATCTCATCTAGGGGTGGCCTCCAGTCTCGGACTACTATGGATGTGTAGTACTTCCCTACATACGACCCATACGTGCGAGTGTGAATCTCCAGGGCTCGCACACCCCCTGGACCCTCTCTGGTCAAGCTACTCTATAGCGACGTCCGGAGGTCAATGGAACCCCTTGGTGTCATGCTCCCCATGAACACCCTCATCAGCATATTGTGAGCGTCCACATTCATCGTCTCTGGGGAAGTATCCCTATGCTTATGAACATACAACATGCATGAGGTCCCTCTAAATTCCATCTTATCATCTCTTCTGACACACTCATCTAGTCTCATCTCTTTGTTACATTAAGTAACACATGCTGGTTGGATATTTATATTAATATCATTTTCATGCTCTTAGGGTTGTATCATATGTCGGTCTATCGACCTGATGCAATATGACACTCATCATCATATAACATGCTTCATATGGAAAACATCAATATATTAAGACAAACGTCATGTAATCATCATACTCATTGTATCGTCATAAGGTGCACCAAATATATCAAGTACGCCATACATCGAACTATATATATTACGCACATCATCAAGCATCATAACTCTTACATAATCATATACTAATATATGGCATTATACGATACAGCTCATACAATTTATAGCATATCCTATAGTAAGGCCACTTACTTCATTGTTCTTAGCCTAAGTACTCCCTAATTTAAATAACATAAGCTCCAGTTCCTCGAGAGATGCTCCAAAGGTTGTTGGGAGTTGACTCCTATTAGAACGTTCATCTTATTTACGCTAATAACTCACATTTATACCATAAATTAAATTAAATTTAGAGATATGATGCTATACTGACCTTATTTGCCTTAAATAAGGTCAATAATGGGTTCATAAGGATTGAAAACCAAGAAAATGATATATTACATGTCTATACCGAGTTGAACGATGCATTTTTTAGCCGAGAAGCCGCGTCAAGCCGTGTTAAGCAAAAGGAGTCCGTGTCTTCATGCGCGACACATGTCGTTGTGGGGGGGGAGGATTGTGTTGGGTGTGTTTTTGGTCGAGGCGCAGAATTTATGTCGCATCCTCGAGTGCACGAGTCATGCGTTGGTGACACATGTCACCCTCGGGATGCAACACGTCGCGGACTTCAAAACAAGCACGTATGTTGAGTCGTCGTATTTAATAAAACAAAGTGGTATGTCAAGTGTGGTGTCTACATGAGTGACACATGGGTCGTCGGATTTAAGGGGCCAAAGGGGTAGGTCTGCATGAGTGACACATGTACTGTCGAATTTAATGAGCCGAAGGAGTATGTCTGCAGGAATGTGGTGTCTGCATGAATGACACATGGGCCATCGGATTTAATGGGCCGAAGGGGTACACATGGGTCGTCGAATATCCGATTCGAGTTCGACCCATGTCCATCCGATTCTTCTTCCTTACCCAACTTAACGCGGCTCTTCGACGCCATTTAATCTCTCCTTTGTGCGATGGTTTCCGATGTCGTTTCCCTTCCTTTTTCTCTTCCTATCTCTCTGTTGACTTCTCCTTCTCTCTCCCACCAAGTTTCATGGTTGTTCAACATACGTGGAGGTGGATCGGGGATGAACGTAGGACATGGCATGAACGTAGGACATTCTCTTCCACGAAGTGTTTCAAGAATTTTGACGTCGGATCTGGTGGTTTAAGGCCATGGATTCGTCTTCGGACCTCGTCGGCGTTCTCGATAACTCTCTCTCGATTTTTCTTTGTTTTCTCTCTATTGTAGGTACTATTGGCGTTGGCTGAAGGCTTACTGAAGGAGTGTATTTTCGTGACCCTCGCGTTATTTCTGGTGNTTGTTTTTTTTTTTTTTTTTTTTTTTTTTTTTTTTTTTTTTTTTTTTTTTTTTTTTTTTTTTTTGTGATTCGTTACAATAATGCCTTATTTCACAAATTTAAATTGATTTATATTAGAATTGTGAAATACTAGTGAAAGACAATGAAGGACCTAATAGGAAATGATCCTCAGCGACACTTGGAGCAGCTTCGAGGAATGGAAGCTTAGCAAACTCAAAATTAGAGAAACGCCGGCTAAGGCCAAACAAGTAAGTGGTCTACCATAGGATGGGTTAAATCATTGTGTGATGCATGATGACTCGTGCCTTATGGCTCCTACACGTGTCTTTTGTACTTTATGTTTATGATGCCTTCACAATTAATTATGATGTATGACGTATGGTGTATGATGTATGATGACATGTTTGAATTATGTGATGACATTTTATGATATTTTACGATGGTTGTTGCTGATGATGATGTTGCATTTTAATATGATGATGTAGGATGATGTTATTTCCTTAATATGACGTTATTTTCTATTTTAAGTTGAGAAGCATGTTGTGAATGTCATACTGCATTAGGACGATAATTTTTCCTAGGACACAACCCTAGATAACGTTAATGATGATGATAAGATGGAAAGCTAAGGCACATATATTATTGATAATAATATAAGGATGGAACTAGGGTTGTGCCATAAAGGAGTTTTAAAGACGAGAAACTATATAGACCCTAGTGCTCACAGACTAGAACAGAGTACCCTATATTTGAAAATCTCTTCGTGGAGTTAGAGTTTAAATTGACAAAGCGTTTGGGTTGCATGTATCCCTTACAATGTCCAGTCTAGCCATAGGCAGGAACCTCCTCAAAATCAACTTATTTCCGTTGCACATATACCTTCACCACGAGTCTTGCTTTATGCTTGACATCTTTCCTTCACTAATCTTCTTCAACTTAAACATCCACTTCAAACCGATGGGATTGTGTCTGGGCAGCAAGTTAGTCAGTGCCCACATCTTATTCTTCTCAATGGTCAATCTCCTTTTGCATGGCCTCTTGCCACATCGTCTGAGTTGCTACATCACAGTAAGTTTTCGACTCCTCGACTGCGAGCAACACTAACTCGTCGGGATTTAACTCTTCTTCAAGTGTATCCGCATAAATTCCAGCAAGAGAATGAAATTTCTTTGATCTACCCTCTGTTGTGGATCCTTATGTGCTCTCGCATGAGCTTTCTTGTTCTAGAGAATTCATCATGCGTTTTGGTGTCACCGGTGATGACATGTGTGGACAAGTTGATGTCGCTGTCGGTGCACTTTCTAGGTCTGTTGCGTGTTCCTCTTCTTCCAAGGCAGTGAACTCATATCCTAAAAATATCCCCTCTCCAACTTCCATGGTGTCCTCAGCTTCGCCGTCAACCGTATATTGGCGCCTTGCCTTTACTTGAAAAATGTAGATAGCATGTGGCTTCAGTATTTTATGAAATACTCAGTAAGTCACCCCACTGTTGGGATTAGAAATGCAAACACACGCAACAAATGAGCGGGACCTAACTTTTCATAAACTTTACATAGCCATGGGTGCTTTTCTATTCCAAGTAGGGTTGAATGTGTGGTACTTTTTCACACACGGCCCATGTACGCGTACATGGACCCACCAGGCGGTCTCATATACATACACCCTGGGCTTGACTTGGTCGGGCACAACATGTTACACGTCGCCGGACACCACAAAACAGAAAAGGGCCTGCATGATATCATGGCGAACATAAATATCGTATTTCATTATTTCGTAACACAAAGGGGAAGAATCCCGATGCAAGTCACATACATATATGCATGAGGTCCCTTAACATACCTAATATGATATTACATAAGCATTGCTAACATCACATATACGTTTCTTACATTTCATGGCATATCACATAACCTACATTACATGGTATATTACATAACATGAAAATACATTCCAGTTCCATAAGCATTTCATGACATGAGTCGATAATACTACGTGTATCCATGGCATCGATCATCCATTTCATGACATATAATCCTAGCAGATCAACTATCTTTTCATAGCATAAACAGTCAATAGTCAACATCATCCATGACTTTTCATAGCATAAACAGCCAACAGTTAACATAATCCATCACTTTTCATAGCATAAACAGTCTCATAGTTCATACATCATATAGTCATATCACATAAAATATGGTGCATGCAGGGGCCACAGGGCACGTACCATCATACCACACGTAGTAAGCTAACTCCAACAGTAAGGTCACTTACCTCGATGGCCTTGGCCGAAGTCACTCACAACAAGCTAATCCCAACGGTTAATTACGTCATATAATAAGCACATAAAAACTTAGAAATCTTTCATAACATACCCTAGCTAAATCTCATGCTATTTATCAAAATAAACTCTCAACCCAATCTTTCTCTGACGGTTAGGAATCATACTGACCTCATATGGTAAAACTAAGGGTAGAAACGGCTTCAGAAGGGCTAAAAACCTTGGAATCGATATATTATAGTAATACTGAGTCGATAAGCCGAGCTTCCGAGTCGACCAACTAAGCCACCAAGCCGAGCCGCGGGATTTGACGGAGCCGAGCCGCCGTACACGTCAAGTCGAGCCAAGACCGGGGCTACAGCGCGCGTTCGTGTTGGGCCGAAACGCACAGGGTCCGCGTTGGTCCGTGGGCTGGTTCAGAGGCCAAAACCTGACCCGATTCTACATCTTCTTCACCCGAACCCTCACGAAAACCCTAATCTGATGTGCCGCCACTGCCGACGACACAATCTCCTCCGTTTCCAATGACGGTTACATGGTGTCCTCCTCCTTCGCTTTCGACGGTTTTCCTTCTTCGACGCAGCGATTCCGAGGTTGACGCTAACTTCCACTCGACTCTTCCTCCAAAACAGCAACGCAATCGATTTCGAGAACTCGCCTAACAAGAAAACTACCTAGCGAACCAACCCACACATTTTCCTAGCTAACACTCTCGCTTTTTCCATACTCTCAGACACCCTCGAAAACACAAACAAGTTTGGAGACCAAAAGTCGTTTTCAAGGAAAGAGAAGAGATGAATATAGGAATATAAGGGTTTCATAACATTTCTATTAAGGTAATAACTTCTTTGTCGGAAATCATGCATATTTTCCGGAGGGAATAATTGCTACAACATAATATCTGTCATATATGGAAATAAAAATAAAATCTTAACAATATAAGGAAAACTGGAAAATCTAAATCGTTACATGTTGGTGTTGCTGTTGGTACACTTTCTAGGTCTGTTGCGTGTTCCTCTTCTTCCAAGGCAATGAACTCGGAAATAGTCTGCTTGTTATTGCCAATGCTGCACCAATCCCACTTCTTCTCTTCTTCAAATATGAAATATCTACTTACATAAATTTTCTCATGTTGCAGATCATATAGCATGTGCCTTGGTCCTTTCCTCTATGCCAAAGTACATCTTTTAGCTTTTGTCATCAATATTTTTTATATATAGGTTTGCAGTCTTAACATGTGATGTACAACCGATGACTCTTAGGTACTCGAAGTGAGGTGTCTTGTCGAACCATCCTTCGTAGGGGGTGCAAGTGTCTAGCTCCTTTGCCGGTAAAAAGTTTAGAAGATAAACTGCATGTCGTATTTCCTTGCCCAAAAAAATCATACGAACTTGTATCCTCTTGAGTAAGCTTCTTGCAATGTTCATTATTATGTTGTTTCCTCGTTCGACCACACCGTTTTGTTGTGGAGTGTACAGTGTGGTGAATTGATGCTTGATATCTTCCTCTTCATAAAATTTTGAGAAGTTTTGGGATAAAAACTTGATAAGTCAACCATAATCATCAGCCCAACAATCTAAGGTTTTGTTGAAAAAAGAACCCTTAATTAAAGAAATTAGCACCTCCTTATACAGAATTTGGATCAACAAAGAGACAAGGCTAGAATTAGATTACCTACTAAGATTAAAGATCTAGGAGGAAGATTTAGAACCTTGTTCTAAATTGAGTCACTCCGCAATCCAACTTGATCAAGGTTTGATTGAATGGCTCAGATGTAATCTACACGAGAATTACTTGAAACTTAGGAATGGCAAAAATGATGCTCAAATTTCTAAGGATCTCAAATTCATTCATCCGTTTTACATAATAATTTGCTGGTATTTATAATATCTCCACAAAAGAAATTTTCGATTCTTCAAATTCCCCCACTAAAGAAGTTAGTGGATATAATTTAATCTCGATCCCCTCCCATCTCCATGAAAGAAGAAGTCAATTTGACAAACAATTTGTATCATTTTGCCCATTACAAAAATTATGAAATTAAAAATAATAAATAAAGTTTTCTAACAACTTACTCATCTTGTAACACATGAAATAATGGTTGAACCGAGCCTATTCAATTTTGTAGATGAAGAATGAATGTTTGTTGAATCTTCTTAGCTTTGGATTATGTAATAGGTCCAATTGGAACATTGCATCACACCATGAAACTTATCATCTTCCCCCTCTTCAAAAGGATTCGTGAAAATTATCTCCTACATCAAAAGGACTCAAGTCAGCAACATTGAAAGGAGAATGTACTGAAAATTCTCCAAGAAGATCAATTTTATATGAATTGTTATTAATTATTTCAAGGACTTGATAAGGGTCATCCCCTCTTTAAATGTAACTTTGTCTTCCTTTTAGATGAGAATCTCTCCTTGCGAAAATGTATCCAGACCCCGTCACCGGCTTGAAAAATGATTTTCTTTCGTCCTTTGTTAATTCTTGAAATAACTTTGAAATGTTGTTTCTCAATTCTCTCCTCACCTCTTTGTGCAATGTTTTGATCAAATCTTCTTTACTTGTGGCCGCTTCACTCACAAAAATATTGGAAGGAATAGGAAAAAATCAGGAGGGGTAAGTAGATTAAATCCATAAAAAACTTTAAAAGAGAACAATGATTGGTACTATGAATTGCTCTATTATATGCAAACTCTACCAATGGCAAATATTTGTCCTAAGACTTAATGTTCTTAGAAATAATAGCCCTAAGCAAATTCTCCTGATGTTATATTAACCACCCAGTTTGTCCATAGGTCTGAGAATGACATGTAGTTAAAAACAACAATTTGGTACCCAATTTACCACGATACTTTCCAAAAGTGACTTAAAAATTTAGCATCCCTATCATAATAATTATTCTAGGGATTCTATGTAATCTTACTACTTCCCTAAAGAATAAGTAGCAACATTTTTTGCTTCTTCTGTATGTCCCATGCAATAAAATGAGTCATTTTACTAAATATGTCTACCACAATAAAAATATTATCTTTACCCTTTTTAGTGTGCCACAAACCAAGAACAAAATTCATAGATATATTAGTTCAAGATTCGTTAGGTACATTCAAAGAAGTATACAATTCATTTGGTTGTGATCTAGATTTTGGTTCTTTGCATTTAAAACATTGGCCACAAAACTTATGAATATCATGCTCCATATTTGGCCAAAAGAAGTGTTTATGCAAATATTATAAGTTTTATTAATCCCAAAATGTCCCATTAACCCACCACCATCAGCTTCTTTTCTAAGAAAATCTCTTACAGAGCATTTAGGTATACAAAGCTTACTTTTCCTAAATAAAAATTCATAAAACACATAATAATCATCCACAACTTTTTTTGCAGGACAAGATGCATAAATAATTTCAAAGACTTATTCATCTCTATATAATTATTTAATATGCTCAAATCAAAGAATTTTTGCACTAAAAGAAGTAAAGAGATTGCACCTTGTAGATAATGCATCAGCTACCACATTATCCTTACCTTTCTTATATTTGATGACATATGGAAAATTTTCAATAAACTCCACCTACTTTGTATGCCGGTTCAATTTGCTTTGACCCTTAAGATACTTCAAGCTTTCATGATTAGAGTGGATCACAAATTCTCTAGGCCACAAGTAGTGTTGTTACACCTGCGATGTGTAAACTAAAGCAAACAATTCTTTATCATAGGTATGGCAGTTCAATGCTGCCCCCATTAGTTTTTCACTAAAATACATTAAAGGTTTTTCATCTTGCATCATAACAGCGCCTATGTCCAAACCATTTGCATCACACTTAATTAAATTCTTTTTCACCAAGTAATTCAATGGTACAGCCATGGTGCTAAAATCTTTTATAAATTTTCTATAGAAGCTACTAGCTAACACATGAAAACTTATAGTAGATGCGTGATCAATTAGTTAAGCGCATATGTTTAACCCAAAAGATGGTAGAAAAATCACTCATGTACCTTTGAGTTCTGCAAATGTATTTGATGCTCAATTAGTTAAGTGCATACGTTTAATTGATCAGCAATTAGTTATGCCTTTTGGGTTATGATATTTTAATTTATTCAAAGACTTTGCATGAGCATGTGGAGGATGTTAAGTCAGTTTTGATTACACTTAGAAAAGAAAAACTTTATGCTAATTTTAATAATGATAGTTTTTGCATAGAAAAAGTTAACTTTCTTGACTTTATAGTATGTAAAAATGGAGTAGAAGTAGATGAAGAGAAAGTTAACTTTATGCTAATTTTAATAAATGGAGCCGACGGATTCATATTGTTCCAGTGCAAAAATGGTGACCAACGTTTACTGGCCTAGATATACTACATCCCAAACTTGAAAAGTAATACTATCAGTCATGGAGAGTAACATTACTGACCAAGGTATGACGGAAGAAGGAAGTAGAGTATAGTTAGCTGGTTCGTTTCTCAAGATGTTCGATAGAAATGAATCATGTTGAGATGAGTAATGTGGAAATATATATGAAAATAGGATGAATCGATGAATTCTAGATTTTTTTCCGAAGTTGCAGGTGCTGAGGAGAGGGGAGGAAAATGCGTCAAGCACAAGGAGTACAAGTGCCAAGTGTTCGCTTGAGGCACGCATTATGTTGTCTGGATAACCCGACTCAAGTCGTCTCTACTAAGATGGACCTATCATAGTCAAGCTAGCTGTTCGTAGCCGGATGTCTGGAGATCAGCAAACCCCCGAATATTATACAAGGCATGATCATCATCATCATAGTGTACGCATCCATACTCATCATCATAAATGAGGAAGTAACCTGATGTATACAATATGCATGAAGTCCCTATAGTTTTCATCTTTAAATCATTCTTATGACACAACCCTATGCATCTTTCACACATTACCCTAGGTAACATGCATGCATTGGCTTTCATACGTTCATCATCATTTACATCAATTAAGGTTGTGCCTTAAAAAACTTATTATCATAATGTTTCATGACATTTAATACATGCACATCATCTTAATATGGAAGATCCTCATATTAAGTCATCTTATCATCATGCATCTTATATCATCATGTTATTAGGCATCATATCATCATGTTATTATGCATCATCATCATGCATCTTATATCATCATGTTATTATGCATCATCATCATATCATCATCTCATATCATCATATACATAATCATACAACATCATTACATCATCACATAATCATACAACATCATTACATCATTACATTATTACAAAACACAAAGTACAAATAATGCTGCAAGGATCACTGGGCACGTGTCGTCATACATAAAGTAAGTCTTCCAACTGAGTCGATAGTAAGATCATTTACTTGATTAGCTTAAGTTGGTGTCACCAATTTATCTCTAATGAAAATTCGATTTTGTCATTTGAAATTCAAGTTAGTTCATGTGAGCTCATGTCATCAATTTCAAGTTTAAAGTTCTTCAAGACTATTTTGCTAAATTTTACAATGAACCATGTGTTAGCCTTCCGGCAAACAAATATTAGCACTTTGATGATTAGAGTTTTGCGAACATGATCTTTAATATTATATATATATATATATATATATATATATATTAATTAAAGATCTCATTATCTCTATTTGTTTTTTTTTTTATTATTTTATTATTTTTTTCTTCACAAGGTTTTTTTCTTTTCTTTTCTTTTTTATTTATTATTTATTTATTTATTTATTTATTTATTCATTTTTAAATGGATTTTTACTTTTTCTCATTAAAATGGCTACGTATTGATTTCCTAAAATTCATAGAAAATTCTTGTCATTTAATTTGAGGTAACTAACTAGTTACAATTAAATTAATATTAATGATAAAAAAAAAAGAAAAATGTAGACTAAATGACTTATTCAAATGACATCTCTCCTCCTCTAAGCTTAAATTTGAAATTTTTTGTACCTAGTTTTGGAGTGAGAACCTTGTTTCTAAGTTTTGAGTTCTTTATCCCTTAAACACTCCCCTGGAGAGACCTCTAGGGTTCTATGTTGAGTGAATAACTCAAACCTAACCTATGCCAAAGGCTTCATGTGTTCCCAGCTACATAGTATAATACTTGCATCTAAGACTTTACGTGTTCCGTGTCATACAATCTGTATACCTGTGTCCAAGGCTTCATCCATTCCTTGCGACATAGTTTGAGTACCTACGCCTAGGGCTTCACATGTTCTCGGCCACATAGTTTATGTCATAGGACCATGTTGCACTCCTCATCGAGAAATCTTTAGGATATCTATAATGATCCTAAATTTCTACATACTCAGAGTCACTACTAAGGGCTCATGCTCGTCTCTTATGCGGAAACATAACTCTTAAAAGAAACATCATTTATAACATAAATATCGAAAACATTTAAAACATCATCTTCTTTGAAAAACACAGCAACGGTCTTACGTGTTTAAATACAAAATACTGAAATTTAGAGAAAATAAAAAAAAATACAAAATAATTTAAAACTATGAAATGCAAAACAACCTATTCTAACGTAAGACTAGGAATTTAAATATGAGTCTACCTTATGCACGTACCACAGTCTCTGCTCGCGATGCCATCATCCTCCGTACATGTGCGCCTTGTTTTTACCTGAAAAATGATGTAACACACGGCCTGAGTATTTTGAAAAATACTTGGTAAGTGACCCCATTATAGGGGGCCATGCAAATGCAAACACATGCAATCATGCTCTTGAGACCTATCTCTATCTCATCTACGGGTGGTCTCCAGTCTCGGACTACAATAGATGTGTAGTACTTCTCTACATATGACCCATACATGTGAGTGTGAATCTCCAGACCTCGCACACCCCCTGGACCTCTCTGGTTAAGCTACTCTGTAGCGACGTCTGGAGGTCAGTGGAACCCCTAAGTGTCATGCTCCCATGAACACCCTCATCATCATACTGTGTGCATCCGCACTCATCGTCTCTAGGGAAGTATCCCTATGCTTATGAACATACAACATGAATGAGGTCTCTCTAAATTCCATCTTATCATCTCTTCTAACACGACCATCTAGTCTCATTTCTTTGTTACATTAAGTAACACATGCTCGTTGAATATTTATATTAATATAATTTCATGCTCTTAGGGTTGTATCCTATGTCGGTCTATCGACATAATGCAATATGGCACTCATCATCATATAGCATGCTTAATATGGAAAACATCAATATATTAAGACAAACGTCATGTAATCATCATACTCATTATATCGTCACAAGTGCACCAAGCATATCAAGTACGTCATACATCGAACTATATATATTACGCCCATCATCAAGCATCATAACTCATACATCATCATATACTAGTATACCGCATTATACGATACTGCTCATACATCATCATGACTCATACAATTTATAGCATATCCTATAGTAAGGCCACTTACTTTGTTGTCCTTAGCCTAAGTACTCCCTAATTTAACTAAAGTAAGCTTCAATTCCTCGAGAGATGCTCCAAAGGTTGTCGGGAGTTGACTCCTATTAGAACGTTCATCTTATTTATGCTAATAACTCACATTTATATCATAAATTAACTTAAATTTAGAGATAGGGTGCTATACTGACCTTATTTGCCTTAAATAAGGTCAAGATTGGGTTCAGAAGGGTCATAAACCTAGAAAACGATATATTACATGTCTATACCGAGTCGAACGATGCGTTTTTTAGCCGAGAAGCCGTGTCGAGCCGTGTTAAGCAAAAGGAGTTGGCGTCTTCATGCGCGACACATATCGTTGTGGTGGGGGGGGGGAGGAGAGTGTGTTGGGTGTCGTTTCGTGTCGAGGCGTAGACTTTGCGTTGCATCTTCGAGTGCGCGAGTCGTGTGTTGGTGACACATGTCACCCTCGGGATGCAATGCGTCACGGACTTTAAAACAAGCCACGTGTGTTGGGTCATCGTATTTAATAAAATGAAGTGGTATGTGTGCATGAGTGTGGTGTCTACATGAGGGACACATGGGTCGTCGAATTTAAGGGGCCAAAGGGGTAGGTCTGTGGTGTCTGCATGAGTGACACATGGGCCATCGAATTTAATGCCTTATTTCACAAATTTGGAATTATGAAATACTAGCGAAAGACGGTGAAGGACTTAATAGAAAACGATCCTCGGCAACACTTGGAGCAGGTTCGAGGAATGGAAGCTTAGCAAACTCAAAATTAGAGAAACGCCAGCTAAGGCCAAACAAGTAAATGGCCTTACTATAGGATAGGTTAAACCATTGGGTAATGCATGACGACTCATGCCTTGTGACTCCTACACGTGTCTTTTGTGCTTTATGTTTATGATGCCTTGACGATTAATTATGATGTATGACGTATAGTGTATGGTGTATGATGTATGATGACGTGTATGAATTATGTGATGACGTTTTATGATATTTTACGATGATTGTAATATACTGATGATGACGTTGAATGATGATGACGTTGCATATTACTATAATGATGTAGGATGATGTTATTTCCTTAATATGACGTTATTTTCCATTTTAAGTTGAGAAGCATGTTGTGAATGTTATACTCCATTATGACGATAATTTTTCCTAGGACATAACCCTTGATAAGGTTAACAATGATGATAAGATGGAAAGTTAAGGCACATATATTATTGATAGTAATATAAGGATGCAACTAGGGTTGTGCCATAGAGAAGTTTTAAAGACGAGAAACTATATAGACCTCATGCTTTTTTGTGTGTACATAAGCGTCAGGATACTTCTCCTTTTACGATTATGAGTACGGACACGTACACTACGATGATGATAGTGTTCATGTCGTGCATGACACTCAGGGATCTGCTAACTTCCGGACGTCGCTATGGACAGCTAGCTCGACTATGATGGTTCTAGGAGGGTGCGAACCGCCTAGAGATTCCTTAATATGACGTTGAATGATGATGACGTTGCATATTAATATGATGATGTAGGATGATGTTATTTCCTTAATATGACGTTATTTTCCATTTTAAGTTGAGAAGCATGTTGTGAATGTTATATTGTATTATGACGATAATTTTTCCTAGGACACAAAACCCTAGATAACGTTAATGATGATGATAAGATCGGAAAGTTAAGGCACATATATTATTGATAGTAATATAAGGATGCAACTAGGGTTGTGCCATAGAGAAGTTTTAAAGACGAGAAACTATATAGACCTCATGCTTTTTTGTGTGTACATAAGCGTCAGGATAATTCTCCTTTTACGATGATGAGTATGGACATGAACACTACGATGAAGATAGTGTTCATGTCGTGCATGACACTCAAGGGTCTGCTAACTTCCAGACGTCGCTATGGATAGCTAGCTCGACTATGATGGTTCTAGGGGGGTGCGAACCGCCTAGAGATTCCTTAATATGATGTTGAATGATGATGACGTTGCATATTAATATGATGATGTAGGATGATGTTATTTCCTTAATATGACGTTATTTTCCATTTTAAGTTAAGAAGCATGTTGTGAATGTTATATTGTATTATGACGATAATTTTTCCTAGGACACAAAACCCTAGATAACGTTAATGATGATAATAAGATCGGAAAGTTAAGTCACATATATTATTGATAGTAATATAAGGATGCAACTAGGGTTGTGCCATAGAGAAGTTTTAAAGACGAGAAACTATATAGACCTCATTCTTTTTTGTGTGTACATAAGCGTCAGGATACTTCTCCTTTTAAGATGATGAGTACGGACACGAACACTATGATGATGATAGTGTTCATGTCGTGCATGACACTTAGGGGTCTGCTAACTTCCGGACGTCGCTATGGACAGCTAGCTCGACTATGATGGTTCTAGGGGGGTGCGAACCGCCTCAAGATTCCTTAATATGACGTTGAATGATGATGACGTTGCATATTAATATGATGATGTAGGATGATGTTATTTTCTTAATATGACGTTATTTTCCATTTTAAGTTGAGAAGCATGTTGTGTATGTTCACGTGCATCAAAATATTTTCTCTTATGATGAGTACAGACACGTACGTTATGAAAAGAAAAATGATCATCATGTTTATCATGATGCTACAACGGTCGCTCTTCCTTCCGGATGTTCGACAATATCATCAGAAACGCTAGCCCAACTAGTAGGAGACCTAGGAGGTGTGCAAGTTGCCTGGTGGGCCCATACTCGCACGTGTGGCCCGTGTGTAGAGTAGTAAATACACATCCAATTTTTCGGACTGGAAAGCCACCTAATACAATACAGTTTTAAATGATAGGTTTCAATCATATTGCATGTATTTGTATTCTCTGGCCCCAATATCGATAGTGGGGTCACTTTTTTTAAAATAATCAAGCCTTGTGCTACTCTTATATTTCAGGTAGAGGCAAGACATCCCTGTATGGTTGACGGTGGCCTCACGTTAAAGACCATGGAATCTGTGATAGTGTAGATGCATTTTTATTTTGGAGATCTTAGGTTAGTCTAGAGTACCATTTTAATTCTTTGGCTTTTATTTTATGTTATATTGAATAACTTTTGCGGTTTATTTTAAGGCTCTTGATACAAACCTATAAGTCCATGACATCGTTTAAAAAAGATTACGCCATGCATATAATACCGTCTCTAATTCTATTTAGAAAATAACTGTCTCCACCGTTGCTGGTGAGGAGCACTCAAAATATGATTTTGGTTATTATTACTATAATTTGAAAAAGAAGAAGAAGAGGAGGATGGCTTTTTGGTGTGGTGCTTTCATCCATAATAGAGGAAGCAAAAGGCTGCCAATGGAAGCAATGACTTTGTGGTATCTTTTATAAAACAACCAAAACCCGATAACATACCTTTGCCCTAAACCCTATATATATATATATTGGTGTTCTACGTTGGTTGAGGAGGAGAACAAACACAATTTATAAGAGTGTGGAAACCTTCTCTTAGCAGACGGGTTTTAAAGTCGTGAGGGGAAGCCCTAAAGGAAAAGCTCAAAAAAGACCATATATGATAGGGGTGTACTTAGGTCGTTACAAATGGTATCAGAGCCAGACACCGAACGATGTGCTAGCCTTCTCACCGTTCCCTGAAGTTTTACACGACAATAAATATATATTTTTTTTCTTTTTCTTTTTACTATGGTTTATGTTAGCGTCATTTAAAAAGGAACAAAGGTAGACAAAAGAATAGTAGTTGTTGGTAACTGATGAGGGCTAAAATAGTAATTTTGGTCAAGCTTGGATGAGTTTTAACAAAACACCCACATCCCTGGCAGATAAACAGACTTAGAAATTATGGTAAATCAAGGTTTCTTCGTGGCGAAGCAGAGAAATACAAACTTCCAATTCCACCATTAATTTTAATTATCTCAAATAAATTAATCCATAATATATATTATACACACAGATATATATATATATATATATATATCTCAAGAAAGAGACAGGGCGGCCCTGTAAATTCTCCTTCAAATTCTCCTCTGTTTCTCCAAAGCTCAAAAATGGCGTAAACCAAGCTCGGCAGCCATGGCGAATCTCTCATCTTTCATGTGAGTATGAACTTGAAGCTTCCATTGATTATCAACTTCTTTTATGCTCAAACGTTCATATTTCTTTGTACAGAAATCCAGAAGGGTCAAGCTTTGATTTTGAAGAGCTCGAAGAAGCCATAGTTTTACAGAGAGTTGAGCTTCAAAACGACGAACTCAAATCTCCACGTAATAATTTTCATTCTTATCCTACTCTGTTTCAGCTCTGTACTAATTTCATTGCATATTTTGTTGATATGTTCCCTTCTTGGCCAATAACCACAACGCCTTGTTCTTCAAATCATCATGTTTTCAAAACAGAGCCATCGTCAAACCAGAATCAATCACAGAGAAAAGGAGCAAATTCAACGTCACAGAGGCAGCTTGATGCCAAGGTTCTATTATTATGTCTTCAAAAATATGTTTTTCTTTGCTGAATTCTGAAAATTTGAGGGAAAGAAATGGACTTTTGTAGACACTGAGACGATTAGCTCAAAACAGAGTAGCTGCAAAAAAGAGCCGTCTGAGGAAGAAGGTTTGAGTAATGAGTGATTATGTTTCATACCCAGAAGTTTTCTTTGAGAGATTTGTTAGCTCATTCAAGAATTGGAGATACCCACTTCAAAATTTCTGATATTTTTATATGAACAGGCTTATATTCAGCAGCTAGAGTCCAGTAGAATCAAGCTCTCTCAGCTTGAACAAGACCTCCATAGAGCACGTTCTGAGGTTACCATTATCTATCAACATAACCCTTTTAATCTAACGATAATTAACAGTTTCGGAGTTTGAACTGGCGTTATAGTGATTTTCCTTATGAATTGCTCTGTTTTTGTTAAGAATATATATGAATTGCTCTGTTTTTCTCAAGAATATATATGAATTGCTCTGTTTTTCTCAAGAATATGTATGAATTGCTCTGTTTTTCTCAATAATATGTATGAATTGCTCGATTTTTCTTAAGAATTATGTAAGTGTTTTTGGAATGATCTGTGATGAACAGGGTGTTAGAATTGGTCAATCCATTAGAATAGCTTGAAGTTAGTCATGCCATAAAGATAGGCTTACTTCGTTAGTTTCCTATGAAATCGGATCTATTAGTTAATCTTTTGCCAATATAAATAGAATATGTCCTCAATAGTGTGAGGCACAGTTTTGCATAAACTTGATATGGTATCAGAGCGAAAATAAGATCCACGAGATCCATAGCCTCTGCTGTTAGACATGTCAATCCCAAACAACACAATGTCTTCTCCGTCGATCAGTCAGGTGATTAGTGTTAAGCTTACACAAGAAAATTATCTACTGTGGTCTACCCAAATCCTTCCCTACTTGCGTAGCCAAAACCTTGTTGGTTTTGTGGATGGATCCATGCCTGCACCAAGCCAGACGATCGCCGTTGAACCAAGTGAAGAAACAGGGAATCGCAAAATTATCATCAACCCTGAGTTCACAGTCTGGTACCCCCAGGACCAGCTGGTACTCAGCCTCATCAACTCATCAGTCACTGAGGAGGTTCTCAGCACGATGGTTGGAATCACCACTGCACGAGAAGCCTGGATTACGCTGGAGCGACAATTTGCTTCCACATCTCGAGCAAGAGCAATGCAGATCCGTATGGAACTCTCTACTATCCAGAAAAAGGACATGACAATTGCTGACTACTTTCGTAAAGTAAAACATCTTGGTGATACACTTGCTGCCATTGGCAAGCGAATAGAGGATGAAGAACTCATCGCCTACATGCTGCAAGGACTTGGTCCAGATTATGATCCTCTAGTCACAAGCATTACAACCAGAACAGATGTATACACTGTCAGCGACGTGTATGCTCACATGCTGAGCTATGAGATGCGGCACTTGCGTAAGGGTACATTTGAGCAACTTTCATCTGCTAACAATGTCAATAGGATATCCATTCGTGGAGGTGCCAATGGAGGTCGAGGTAGTCGCGGTCGTAGTCGTCAGTTAAATAGTGGTCATGGACAATCAAGGCGTACTGTGAACAATCCTGGACGTCAACCATCAAAGACACAAAGCAGCTCAGGCATTGTCTGTCAGATTTGTGGTAAGCCCAATCACGATGCTTTGCAATGCTGGCACAGATTTGATCAGGCATATCAAGCCGAAAATAATCTCAAACAAGCAGCTTTGGCAACAAGTGGATACACTAGTGACACAAACTGGTATGTTGACACTGGAGCCACAGATCATATCACCAATGACCTAGAGAGGCTTACCACCAGAGAACGCTACACTGGCACCGACCAAATTCAGGTTGCAAATGGCGCAGGTTTGTCTATCTCTCATATTGGGAATTCATTAATTTCTGGTTCATCTCTTGTTCTGAAACATATCCTATATGTTCCTAAAATCAATAAGCACCTAATTTCAGTACAAAGACTAGCATCTGATAATAATGCTGTTGTAGAATTTCACCCAAACTATTTTTTGGTTAAGGACCGAGTCACGAAGAAACTCCTGCTCCACGGTAGATGTAAGAATGGCCTATACGTTCTACCGCATAATTTCAGTCAAGCCTTGCTGACAGCCAAACTTTCGAAAGAACAATGGCACAGAAGGCTAGGGCACCCTGCATCTCCAATTACCATTAGAATTCTACAAGATAATAATTTAGCTATAGATACTAATATTCCCTCTTCCTCAATTTGTAATGCTTGTCAATTAGGGAAAGCACATCAATTGCCATTTGGTTCTTCTCAGCATGTATCTACAGCACCCCTTCAATTAATTCACACTGATGTATGGGGTCCATCCATTGCGTCAGTAAATAATTCCAAATATTATGTTTCCTTTGTTGATGATTTTAGTCGTTATGTTTGGATTTACTTTCTGAGATGCAAATCTGATGTTGAGTCTGTGTTCCTTCAATTTCAAAAACATGTTGAAACTATGCTAAATACCAAAATTCGCTCCGTCCAATCAGATTGGGGGGGTGAATACCATCGGTTACACAATTATTTCAAATCCACAGGCATTGAACATCATATCTCCTGTCCTCACACACACCAGCAGAATGGGTTAGTCGAAAGAAAACACAGACACATTGTAGAAACTGGCCTTGCTTTACTCGCTCAAGCCAACATGCCTCTATCCTACTGGGATGAAGCTTTCAACACAGCTTGCTTTCTTATAAATAGAATGCCCAGCCGAACCATACAACAAGACACACCACTTCATAAATTGTTTGGTAAAAGTCCAGACTACTCCATGCTTAGGGTGTTTGGCTGTGCTTGCTGGCCTAATTTAAGGCCTTACAACAACAAGAAACTGAGTTTCAGAACTACTAGATGTATATTCTTGGGTTATAGTTCTTCTCATAAGGGATATAAATGCTTAAATAGAAGTACAGGACGTATTTACATCTCTAGAGACGTGGTTTTCGATGAAAATATTTTTCCTTTTGAAGAATCTAAGCCACCAAACAAAACCACAAATCCACATCATCCTGTTCTACTTCCAGCCTTAGCCAAACTTGCTAGTTTTTACACTGAAAATGCTCTTACAGATATTGAACCAGTTGTTAGTAATTCCCATATGAATGATGGTCAAACTGATAATATTGCTAGTGACAACTTGTCTGGTGTCAGCTTATCTTCTGCAGATAATACAAGAAGTTCAGAGGAAATTGCAGAATATGAAGCTGAGAGCAGTTCGATCAATGCTCAAAACCAAACTCATGAACATGTGTCTGATCAACCAACTGAAGCAGCTAGTCAACATCCAATGCGAACAAGGTTGAGAAATAACATTGTACAAGCTAAACAATTCACTGATGGAACTATCAGATATTCAGAAACCTCAAGAAAATTCGCAAGCGCTGTAACTATCACAACTCCGATCATAGAGACTGCTACTGAACCTCGAAACCTGCAGGAAGCCATGCAACATCCAAGATGGAGAGGAGCAATGAATGATGAGCTCTCAGCGCTAAAACGAAATGCCACTTGGGATCTAGTTCCACCCAAACCTGGAATAAATCTCATTGATAGTAAATGGGTGTATAAAGTGAAAAGAAAAGCAGATGGGTCAGTTGAAAGATTAAAAGCAAGATTAGTTGCCAAAGGATTCAAGCAAAGATTTGGTGTTGATTACACTGATACTTTTAGCCCTGTGATCAAACCGTCAACAATCAGGGTCATTCTTTCGCTAGCAGTAACCAAGGGCTGGAATATGAGACAAGTTGATATCCAAAATGCATTTTTGCATGGAATTCTGAAAGAGGAAGTGTACATGCGACAACCACCAGGATTTCAAGACTCAGCCAAACCAAAGAATTACATATGCAAGCTCAAGAAAGCCCTTTATGGCCTGAAACAAGCCCCAAAAGCTTGGCATTCAAGGTTGACTGGAAAACTTATTGAGTTAGGCTTCAAGGCTTCAGTAGCTGATTCATCTCTTTTTATTCTCAAAAACAGAGAGATAACTATCTATATGCTCATCTATGTTGATGATATAATTATTGTGAGCTCCTCTGATCAAGCAACCGAAAGGTTGATTCAGAAATTGAAAATAGATTTTGCAGTAAAAGATTTGGGTGGTCTTGAGTATTTTCTGGGTATTGAAGTCAAGAAAACACGAGATGGTATCATACTGTCACAGAGACGATATGCCTTAGATTTGTTGAAAAGAGTAAACATGGAAAAATGCAAACCTATGTCTACACCAATGGGTTCTGCTGAAAAATTATTCAGAGAACAAGGAATACCCTTATCAGCTGAAGAACAATTCAAATACAGAAGTACAGTGGGAGCACTACAATATTTGACAATGACTAGGCCTGATTTGGCATTTGCTGTCAATAAAGTGTGTCAATATCTTCATACACCTACTGATGCTCATTGGGGTGCTGTGAAGAGAATTCTTCGTTATGTTAAAGGCACACTAGCATTAGGAGTGAAAATTCAGAAATCAACCATGATGTTGTCGGGGTTTTCTGATGCTGATTGGGCTGGTTGTCCCGATGATCGACGTTCAACTAGCGGCTTTGCTGTATTTCTTGGAGCAAATCTAATCTCATGGAGTTCCAGAAAACAGGCTACAGTGTCAAGATCAAGCACCGAAGCAGAATACAAGGCCATTGCGAATCTTACTGCAGAAATGATTTGGATCAAGTCATTACTGAAGGAACTGGGCGTGTATCAATCAAAGGCTCCTCGCCTCTGGTGTGACAACCTCGGAGCTACATATTTAACTTCAAATCCAGTATTTCATGCTAGAACGAAACATATTGAAGTTGATTTTCATTTTGTTCGAGAACAAGTAGCACGTAAAGCAATGGAAGTTCGGTTCATTTCATCAAGTGATCAAGTAGCTGATATCCTGACAAAACCACTGTCTAAAACTCCTTTTACTACACATTGTAACAATCTCAACATGTACAAGACTTGTTGGGATTGAAGGGGACTGTTAGAATTGGTCAATCCATTAGAATAGCTTGAAGTTAGTCATGCCATAAAGATAGGCTTACTTCGTTAGTTTCCTATGAAATCGGATCTATTAGTTAATCTTTTGCCAATATAAATAGAATATGTCCTCAATAGTGTGAGGCACAGTTTTGCATAAACTTGATACAGGGATTGTTTCTAGGTGCTTGTGGTGGCGTTATGGGTGGCAATATCAGCTCCGGTAAGTTCTTTTATCTCAAGGAAGTGGGGCTTTTTGTGGCAATGCAATATGATTCGATTTTGCATATATTGTTAGGAGCTGCAATATTTGACATGGAGTATGCGCGGTGGCTAGACGACGACCTCCGTATGACGTCGGAGTTGCGGGCGGCAGTGGAGGGGCATCTCCCGGACGGCAATCTCCGAGCAATCGTAGACGGTTACATGAGTCACTACGACGAAATATTTGAGTTGAAAAGTGTGGGAGCAAAATCAGATGTGTTTCATTTGATGACGGGAATGTGGATGAGTCCGGCGGAGCGTTGCTTCCTTTGGATCGGAGGATTCCGGCCGTCGAAGCTCATAGAGGTGTCTGTCTGAAACTTGAAATGTTTGTGTGAGTTTTGAAAGTGTTTTTTTGTGATAGAAATTGTGACTTTTGGTGTGAAAACAAAACCACACAGATGGTAATTCCGCAGTTAGAGACATTAACGGAGCAGCAAGCTGTAGGAATATGTAATTTGCAGAGATGTTCACAAGAAACGGAGGATGCTCTGTATCAG
Source organism: Cucurbita pepo subsp. pepo (assembly GCF_002806865.2). Lineage (NCBI taxonomy): Eukaryota > Viridiplantae > Streptophyta > Magnoliopsida > Cucurbitales > Cucurbitaceae > Cucurbita > Cucurbita pepo. The sequence continues at coordinate 4,814,723 of NC_036657.1, read as the reverse complement.
GGGCTTGACCAGTTCCACCATTCTCTCATAATGGCCGTGGCCGTCGCCAGCACCGCCGTGATGGAGGGGGTCAACCACATGGCCGTGGCCGCCGGGAAGCTCTCCAACCTTGAAGGCTTCATTCGTCAGGTGAGTCTTTGAGGATTGTTGGGAGGAAGTCTCACATTGGTTAATTTAGGGAATGATCACAAGTACGGAATATATCTCAGTTGGTATGATGCCCTTTGGAGAAACAAAAAAGAAAGTGATTTGAGAGTTTATGCTCAGAGTGGACAATATCATACAATTGTGAAGATCAGTGATTTCTAACATGGTATCAGAGTCATGTCAATAGAATCCTCAAATGTCGAACAAAACAGTTGTGAGCTTTGAAGGTACAGTCAAAAGTGACTCTAGTGTCGAACAAATGGTGTACTTTGTTCGAAGGCTCTAAATAAGGAGTCAACCTCGATTAAGGAGAGACTGTTTGAGGATTTCATAGACATCGGAGAAGTATCATACCACTGTAGAGATTCGTAATTTCTAACAATTCTCGTCTCATATCTCGTAATAATCATAATATTAGCAACGGGTAAAAGAAAACGTTTGCTTTTGGTTGAAAGCCAAAGGTGGGTTATAAAATAATACATAATAGCAAACATCTCTTAGTGTTATAAAATTGAAAAGTCTCAATCAATTTGGTTGGGGATTGAAAGGGATGTTTATGTTTTGGGCGACCCATCAATCAATTTAAAACTTCAAAAACAATGAACAATAATAAAGTAATATAGATTTTTCTTTTTTTCTTTTTTTATAAAAGGTGGAAGATTTACTATATCTCTACTCGTTGTACTATTATATATTGCAGGCTGACATGTTAAGACAACAAACGCTTCATCAGTTACGTAGAATATTGACGGTTCGACAAGCAGCTCAATGTTTCATGGTAATTGGAGAGTACTATGGAAGACTGAGAGCTCTTAGTTCATTGTGGGTTTCCCGACCAAGGGAGTACGTAAGATTAAACAATCATGGATATTATTTTATGAATTTGTATGATGAAAAATGAAATAAGAAGAAGAATGAATGTGGAACAGGAGCAGGAGATGGTTGAATGATGAAGGTTCATGCCAAACAGCAACAAGAAGAAGAACAGAGGAAGAGATGATTCAGATTCAGATTCAGAGTTCACACAACCATTTCCCAAACTTCTAATCTGTTTGTTCAAACAAAGCCATTAAGGGTTATTGCTATATCATATTTCTAAGAGATATTGACCTTTTATTTTCTCTCTCCTCCTCCCTACCTTTTTACCATTTTACCCCCCAATCAAAATCAATCCAACAGGGGGAAAAACAACACTCCTAAAACCTATGAATAACACAAAAAGTTACAAATACTTGCTTACTTCCACTCCACTCTTGATTACAACTATGACACAGAACTTGCTGCATGCAAAATAGTTGCTTAATAAAGGAATTATATACAACACATTATCAAAGTGTACAACTAAACCAGCATATTCAACTCAGAAAGATCGTCCATTGGAATTTCTAGACCTATACCATCATCATCATGGTCTTGTAACCCATCTTCGTCAATATCCAACCACGAACCCAGGTCTTTCGATACATCATCTAGTTCTTCCATGCCATCTATATCATGCAATTGCAAGTTACTCAAGCCACTCGACTCCTCAGCCTCGTCTTTCGATGACCCCAACGACGCTCTGCTTCTGTCGCCAAATTTTGGCACTTCTGAAAGTTGGTTCTTCTCAGATCTACTTGCTGCTGAAGTTGTTGACAAACAACTACCTTTCTGCCTGGGATTTGCCCTTGATCTACGGGCACCTTGACAGCCATCCAATGAAGGACCAAAGATGTTGGAAAGCGGATGGTTTTTGTTTGGGTCCCTTTCTCGCTCGCTTCTCTTGCCTTTTGTGCCTGGGGAGAGACCAGATGTGAGCATGGAGGAAGCACTTCCAGCAACTTCGTCTATTATGCGCATTTCCCTCTTCTTCTTCTTCTGCTTAATCATCGTCATCATGGATCCACGCATGGAGTGTTGCTCAGAAGAATTAATGGCTTGGGCATTTGAAGAACCTTTATCCACTGTATCACTCTGCGAATCATATCTCTCAGATGGCCCAAAAACTGTAGCACCTGTAATAAGAACAAAAACAAACTGTTATAAATGCTCATTCGCATATAGGTGAGAAAGCATGTAGATAAATATAGAATGAATCCATGATTACATCAAATATAATTAAGAAAAAAAGAGACATTGACATACCCAATCCCCTATCGTCCATCTGATGGGAAGCCTCGAAAAATGTATTAGTAGTTGTAGAGCCACAGAAGTCAACAGTTTTTGTATCTCGTTTGCTCGAAGGTGTAGAGAAAATAATATCCTGCAATGCAGGCTCACTGAAACAACTAATCCCGCTATCTTCAAACTCGTGACATCTAGTGAGAGTACGTTTCATAAAGGACCGGGCTGCTAATTTTGAGACCCTGCGGACCGTACTTTTTGAGCCACTACTGCCACGATATCCCTGTCGATATATAATTTGTTAGACCGCAATACCTAGGCTAAACTAAATACCAAATTGCAACTTAAAACCCCTCCACAGCCCCTTCTTTTTCCAAACGATCTGACCTACCAACTCATCCTCTGAGTTGAAAAGGATAATGCGGGCTATAGTTCATGTAAGAAATATTGACAAAATGATTCCTCCAACGAAGCTTAAACTCGTGTTGACTAAGTTCTCGCATGCATCAACTCATTTACCATCTAAACAGTTTCTTCTGAGAGTAAATTATAACTTACTAGTCCTCACTCTACCATGAGTTCAAACTTTTAAGACAAGCTCAGGTTGCTAACATATTCTCAAATTTCAATTTGCAGCTTAAAATAAAGATAAATAAAGTAAACAGATTAGGGTATTGGGATTTAGGCTCACACATGATCACCAACTTGCGAGAATTTGGACTGTTCAAAACTCTAGTAGCATTACTGCCTAATATAACACCGTCATCATATACACAAATGTTCAAAAACTGCTGATTTCCAATCGACCAAAACTGAATTGCTGCCAACTCCTCCCCTCATGGTTTGTCTAGAGAATTATAATTGTGATCAAATTTGTCCTATTCTAGAGCTATCCTATAAATAGCCTTGCGACTCTTTTTATATGTATATTAATGCAATTATAGAATTCTCCAACTACTAGATGAACAATGTAAATGAGGCAGGTAGGATAAAAAATTTCATTCTTGTTCCTATATCTATGCTCAAGTTTCTTTTTCATGCCCACCCCATTGAAGGGGTATAGAGCAGGTCGGTGGTATTCCTACTAGCTTGCAAGTATCTCTCCAATTGTATGCAAACCTTGTTACTTTTTGAAAATTTTGAAAATTTTGAAATATGGGATTGCCCTTTGATTTGATCCCTTCTAAGTTGGTTTTTCAGGACCTTCGGGGTTGTTCTGGCTCATAATAGAGTGTTGCTTCATGATTGAGGAGGTGCTCTTGAATCCTCCTTTTCAAGACAAAGAAACAGTTCTATGATAGGCTTGATTTTTTTGCCAATTTGTGGGGTATTTGGCTAGGAGACAAGGTAGAATCTTTAGGAGGCCGAAAGATTTGGTGAGGAGCTTTGAAAGTTGACGAGATTTAACTCATCTTGATGGGCATTTATTAATCAGACATTTTGTAGTTACCAGCTTAACTTCATTCTTTTGGATTGGAATCCATTCTTGTAGGTTTTGGGGTTTTTTTTGTCGGTGAACTTGTTTTTTGTTTGCCCTGGTTTGTTCTGTATCCCAATAAAATCTCGGTTTCTTATTCAAAAAATTGTAATATAATAACAATTTATAATATACAAACACAAATTCAAACTTCAACCAAATATATACTAATATAAAAGAACAAAAGTAACTGAAAATATCACATGAAATAGTAAAAATCAAATTTTTATGAGCAATGTAGCAACTTACCATTTTCCTACTGTAAGCCATCTCAACAAGTTTGTCCATTGCGACTTTCTCGACTTCCCTGCACACAAAATACCATCATTCTAACCTCGTAAGAAAAGTTCTAAAAACTAAAGATCACCCGAGAGTTGGGATAAAATTTTACTTTTTCTTTTTAAAAAAGTAAACCACCACGGCAAGCTCGAAAGCCTTTGAAGTAGTAATGAGGTCAATCTTTAATCTTTAAAAGTCATCTACCTAGGATGTTTATATCTTCACCAAATACTATATATTGCAAGGTCAAACACAAATCTAATGGAATGTGCAACTCGAAGACCCATGACTATGGAGAAAAATAGATTCATTCTATCTATCCATATGCTAATACAAAAGTAGAAATCAATATCCTCATGTTTCCATTGAATATCAAAACTAACATTATTACCTCTATTTCAAAACTAAATAATAATTTGTAGTTATTATATTTAAAAATATGTGATAAAATTGTACTAAATACTATTTAAAAATAATAATAATAATAAAAATAAAAAACTCTTACCGCTCACATTACACAGTTGGGTATCNTTTTTTTTTTTTTTTTTTTTTTTTTTTTTTTTTTGGTAAGAAACCAAATTTTCATTGAAAAATGAAAGAATAGCAGTTTGGTAAATCTCTAAACCAAAATTAATACATCATGTGAATCACCAGAATAAAAAAAAGCTATGTAAAAGAATGTTTGTTCTGAAAATATTTGAAAAACAACGGAACTACTAACAGAGCATGCTAGAAGCTCGACAAGAGACCCTAATTTCTGCAATTTTGGAATTCAGCTGCATGAGTCTTACCGTTTATCCACAACTTCTCCTCTCTGGATAGATTGTTCCACCTTTTCCAGGTTGCGCCTCTTTCTCTCAATCTATTAAATAACGAATCATTATAGACAAGGATGATATTCACGAGAATATAAATATATCAAGTTGTTTGGCCTTGTAACCAGGATGTTCTATATAGATAGTGTAGCTTTGTTTTCTTTTTTTTTTTTAAAAAAAAAAAAAAAAAAAAAATCAATAGCTTTGTAACCCCAAAAGATGCAAGAATATCAAGAAACTAGATATAAGAAAAAAAAATTAAAAAATAATTTGTGAGAAATCAGTTCAATAAGTGCAACCTGTTGGCACAAGCTTCTCTTATGCTCCATAATTTCTTGGTTTATGAGATCTTCTCCCTCGGCCAGATCAGGCTACAGTAAACACAGAATGGAAAAATAATGTAAGGGGCAAGAGAACATATGTGCTGAGTAAAGCTCATCCTATAAGTTCTAAGCGTGAAACAGCAGTACAAAAAAACCTACCAAGGTCTCTGGATACAGCCCTATACTCTGTAGTTCCAGTAGAAGTTTGTCATTTAGTTGCATCATCTGATACTGGCAGTTGGAAGAAACATTAGGTGCATTAAGATCCCTATATTGTAGCTGGAAAGAATCATTTGAACATATTTCACTGGCGTGTCCAACATCACAATGTGATAAATCATCCTCCCCTCGCCACTGCTCACCACCATGAATGAAGTTAGACATGCTTGGGTTCCGGTATGAGTTAGACACAGCAGTTCTAGCAGTTCTATCATAAGAGAATCTGTCAAACATATTCTTCGAGATTTGAAAATCTATCGTTGACTCAGCCTCTGATTCCACTCTATCTCTATGTTCATTTTCATTAAGGTTACAAGAACCACAATGAGAATCATCACTTGTTGATTGCAGAAACGTGTGCTTCCCTTCACTTTGGTGGTAATATTCATCACAATCACGCTCTTCAATCAAAGCAGAAAGAACTCGATGGTACAGGGGTACAGCCTTGTCCAGTCTCCCCACGTCAAATTTTCCACCTTTTGCACCAGACAGAGTAAATTCCTTACTCAAGTTGGACCCTCGGATTTCTTCAGAACAATTGGTTTCAGTTACATGCACACCAAGATCCTGAGAAATTCAGCACTAATTAGTTCGGAAGTTGATTTTTTTTTTTTTTTTTTTTTTTTATATATATATATATATATATATATATATATATATATATATTTATATGTATTTATGGACTGAACAAGCATAAAAATTATTTGAACAATAAGCATAAACAACTAGATGAGAATAAAGCTGCAATACCAAGTTATCGTGTTCAATGACCTGCATCTGATATAACCTCTCACCAAGCTCCTCAGCCAAACTTAGCTGATCCAGTAAATCACCCAGGCACAAAAACTATTAATCTTAGACCGAAGTAACATTGAAATGGAAAATATGTCAACACATAACATAGTTTACCTGTTGCTTCAAGTTTGCTGCATCAGCTGGACTAACAGAATCGAAGATAGAATTCACTTTTTGCCAAAATGGACCAGTACATGCACGAACTACAAACACAAAACCCCGCACTGTTGTCAAAAGAGAGAGTGTAGAAAGAATGGAGCCACAGTGATGGAACGTAAATAAAGTTATAATAAAAACAACTAAAAAGTATCAAGAGGCATACCGTTGGCATTACGAGCAGAATTGGCTGCCTCAAATAATTCTTCTTGATCATCATCAGATTCACCTGGAAAACAATGTTAATATCCAACAGTGAGCCAATGTCATATAGCTGCATAATATAAGTTACAAGTCTTCCCCATCAGTATCTTAATAATAAGTTCATAACCACAGTAGAACAAATCAAGATGAACCAGAAAAAATAAACCTGAACAGTAAGTTTCGAAAGAAAAAGTTCTTTTCACAAGGAGCAATATTATCAAATAGAGATATAAAGATCACAAAGTAAAAGCAGTGCTGATAAGTGACTTGGACTAAATGCAAGAAAGATCGATTAATTCAATGAACTGGTGTGGTCACCTGTTATATCTGTGGAGCGGCAAGTTAACCCCACATGAGCTGAACCCTTGCGATCTTTTAGTTTTTTAGATGGTGGACGACCTGATTTGCTAATTACAAAAATAAAGAAAATAAAATATGAGATTAATATGAGATTATGACACGACCATAATGCTTTAGGAACAAAAATAATATGAGTTCACATACCTTCTAATTTTCCCAGACATGGGCTTCATGTTGTGGAGTGGTTTTTCTGCAAATGGCCTCTCTGACTTATCTCTCACCAAAGGACTATCAGGCTTGACTTGGGTAGGACCCCTTCCATTCCTTCCCTGTCTTCGCACACCATCTCCCTTTTCATTCGCCAGTACCCTATTCTTCCTCATCGGAAATATAGAAGACCCAGCTTCAGCCACTGCACTCAAAGAAAACTTGCCACTGCTTGCATCTTTCCGTTTGACTTTGTCATCTCCAGGCCCTGATTCTTCACTTTCAGATATCCCACTTGGAGAAGAAACATTATCTACTTCCTTTTTAAACTTCATGGTATTGATGTCAACACTACTAGCCAATACTGATCCATTTGTTGCATTTGTTCTCTGACCAAAATCAGAAGCTGCAAACTCTTGAGATGGACTTGGAATTTCTCCATGATCTGGCACAGGTGGCAGCAACTTTGATCTCCTAGAACGAGAGTTTTTATGCCTCTGGCCAACCCATTGGGTAACAGGATGCGAACCAGTCGGTAGTGCATGCTTTGGATTACTTGAAAGTCCAGTCATTTGGGCTTTGCTAACACTAGCAGATTCCCAGGTTTGATGAGTTTCAGATGAACAATTAATGCTTGGGGATGAGTCTAGCCCCACAACCGATCCAGTTCTTGGTCCCCTAGAAACCTTTGCTTTAATCACAGTACAATGACTACCTACTGAGTTGTCTTCCCGGTTACTTGGCCTGACAAGGCAATGCATGTAAAAGGTAAACGCTATCCCACAAAAAAGAAAACGGAAAGGCAAAACAAAACATACCTTTAGTGTATTATTTGAATTATAGTTTGAGATATAGTTAACAAAATAATTCAAACAAGGAAAACGCAGTCGTATTTTAACAAAAAAAAAAAAAAAAGGTTTAAAACTTCAAAATGCACTTTCAACTTCCAGTGTTGCTAAACTCCATCCACTGTACTCATGATTTCCAAATAAAATACGAAGGACAATCAATGTTCTAAGTCACTCAAAATCAAATGCAAGAATCTATAATCTTGAGTGGCATAAATTTTTATTAACGAGGAACTAGACCAGAAAACTTATAATAAACACACCCAACACAGTATTGAGATAATGAAAATATCATAGCAGATCTACATACCTATTGTTCCCTTTTAGCATCCTCTGTTCCAATATATAAGTACGACCCTTCAAAGGAAAAGAACTTTCAAGTTCATTCTTTGAGATGGTACTGGCATCTGAACTAGTGGGATTGGAAGAACCATCCAACCTGTTCATTCCATTTACTCCAGATGAAGATTTTGGTCTACAAAAACAATTTACCAAACCAAATATTAGTATCAAAGAGACAGTAACCTTTTGGGAGATTGTACAGTGCAGAGTCTCCTCTTGAATTAAAGTTCAATAGAAATTTCCTTCGTTTCCTAAAAGATTCATTAATATGGGCTAGGGTCCTTTCATAGATTCTCCGTTTTGATTTCTCAGGAGGAGATACCTTATCCCCTTGCAATTTTTGTGTATCCTCCTTAGTTTATATGAAATGCTAAGTGTGATCATCAATTCGTATAAGAAATCTTGAATCAAGCATACAATAGAATGTGGGTACCTGTGCCTTTGAGCATCACAAGAACGCAACTTAGAATCAGAATGCAGCTTCGTTTGAGTAGGTCGTTTTATTTCTCGATTGCCATTATTAATTCTATAACCAACAGCTCCAACAGATCGTTTCTTTTTAACTTTCTGATCCAATCCCTCTCCTCCAGCAAGCAATTTCCGAGTCTTTTCTTCACTTCGAAGAGAACCATCATCATTATCCTTCTCTAAGAAGGTTGTATTACTTGTGATTGTGGTGAACCTGGATTCTGGCTGCTAGAATTGGAAGATGAAAAATGACACACTTACCATATGTAACTATTTGGAAAAACATAAGAGTTCAATAATCTAAGTAGAAGACAACCATGGATTTTTTAACTCATCCCCTTTTTAGTCCAATTTTTTCACTATCTTCAATGACTACAAGGTTAACCCACCCACCGTAGTTTAAAGAAGACTATTAATATCAAAATAGAGCCCCAAATTCTCATATTGAATATGAATACCTAAATAATAGGGAAAAGATGACGAGTAAATCAGATATTGGATATTATCACATATGACAAACCTGAACATCAGATATGGATGAACGAGCGCGCTTATTCAAACCTACACTCTTTGCTCTGCCTTCCAATCTATAAATAACAACATCATGACCATTTCTCTGAATCTGGCTTCCCAATTTAGACAAGTTCTCACCACCCAGTCTCTCACTTGGTGAAATTTCAGTGCGCTGTCGCTTTTTTGAGCTCATGGCTTCCCTATATTTATCCAACTTGAACAGGGATTCACTCAGCATGTCTGCTCTTTCCCTGGAAAAATAAGTATACATGAATAAATAAATAAATAAATAAAATAATAAATGAAAACCAATACAGACAAATTTAGATCAAACGATAGCACTATCAAAATTCTGTCAATCTTATTCCTTATCCTTATAAACTCTCATATTCCTGCTTAATTTCCAAAACGAGCAAGAGACCCTCTCTCTTCATGTACTGATCTTTCCCCAATCTATTAAGATGCTCATTCAAGGTTCCCACATTGCATTAAGGATCTTGTTTCACTTTAATTGCAATTCACCGGCAAAGATAAAGATAAGCTCATGCATAAAAATCAAGTCGAGGTTACTCTTTAGGAGATCAGCTTAAGAGAAAGAACAAAACTAGGGGGGTGGATAAGAACACATTCCAGCTTTAACTTGATGTTTGTCGCATTGTCTCTTGTTATACTACTTAGATAAGGACTTCAGTAAATCTTCACCCCTTCCTGGTCTAACAGAAGAGCTTGTAGTAGAATTGACTAATTTTAGTAATCCAAAGTTCGAATGGATGCCTTTCTAAATGCATGACAAACTCCAGACCCTCGAATTACCTCTGGCCAACTATCTTCACTTTTTCTCTTCAACTCATAGTTTACTCATTCATGTCATATGAACTTGAAGGAAGATTTTGGGATTGTACCCACGTTGTCCAAGTTTACAACAAAATGAAATTGCATTAAATGCACTCGAGCCTTAGGTATGAAAAATCAAAGTTACACTCAAGTTACATTAAAAGAAGTCAAATGATTCAAATCGTGAGTTTGAATATAAGTTTTCTCTACTCATGATCTTGAACATCAAGGTAAACATGTTTCTATTTTCTTCCTTTGAATGAAATCGTCTTAATTTGGGGTTGCAGCATTTGTGATCTAGGGGGTTGCATAACCATAAGAGTTCTTAGATTCAGTTGACTGAGATTTTCTTGTCATATCCTTTCAAATTAGTTCCACAAACTCGGCTTTTAAACCTAAATGTTTCTCCTTATCAGACTCATTCAGCCTCCCTACCGCCTCCTCCAAATGATTCAAGTCTTTTAAGTCTCCCAACACCTCTTATTCCTTTAATTCGAAGCCACCAAGCACCTCCTTATTCCAATCCTTTAACACCCCTCTGCAACCAAACACCTCCCTGTTCCAATCCCTTAACACCCCTTTGAGAGCCCTAAACTTCCCCATTATGCAGAAATTCTCCCACCTCCTATGAGCAGCCACCAACGTAGATAGGAGGTCATAAAGGAAGGATGGGCAGCCACATCTTCTCCAATTTAAAAGGGCAAGGACCCCAACACATAAACCCTGAATCTAGACAAAGTGATAAATGGTCAGAAGTCTTTCTAGACTCCAAGCACTGCTTCGCACTAAGGAACACTTCCTTCCACCCTTTGGACAACAAAAACCTGTTAATCAAGCTTTGGTACCTACTATCAGACCAAGTGAATCTCCCATCAACTGAGTCACTCTTTCACCACTGTTTTCTCATAAGGACCTCAAAAAATGATTTTTTCTTGGATTCAATTGTGAATAAGTTTCATTGGAGGCTATTGTCCTAGGAGAAGGGTTTCTTTTTGAAACAGGGAAGACTTCCTCTCATTCAATTTGTGTTGAGCAGCATTTCGAGGTATCACATGTCCCTTTTCAGAATTCTTGTGTTTGTGAATAAATTCTTAGAGATGATTACGAGAGACTTCCTTTGGGGAGGGATTGAGGAAGGAAGAGTATCACATTTAGTTAAATGGGAGATGGTGGCAAAACTAGATCTGAGGGGGTTTGGATATAGGAAATTAAAGGACTTGAAATAGAGCCCTTTTAGTTAAATGGCTTTGGTGTTTCCACCATGAGTCTAACTCCATATGACATAAGGCTATTGAGAGCAAATATTAGCCTCTTCCTCTTGAATGGATTGGAGAAGAAGCTAAAGGCACATTTAAAAACCCTTGGAAAGCTGAGGGGCTTATTAGTTTGTTTTGGTTTGTCTAGTGTTCAAAGGGTGATGAGATATTGTATTTTTGGGGAGGATAAGTTGTCAGGGGATGGCCCCATCTGCTCTCAATTCCCTAATTTCTCACTTATCCTCGATGAGGAATCACTCAATGGCAAAGATGTTGCCTAATTCTCGCTTTTCCTTCACTCTTTTTTGAGTTTTGACGTGCTTTGTCTGTTGGGAAATATCATATGTTGTTCTCTCGTTATTGGGGAGTTTTGTTACAGTCCACGGGAATGGATGTTCATCTTTGGACTCTCTGTTCTTCCAAGGGCTTTTTTTGTAAATCCTTATTTCTTTTCTTGGTTAATCCCTCGTCCTCGAGTGGTGTCTTTGCCTCTTTGTGGAAGGTAAAAAATTCAAAGACAATTAAGTTTTTTATCTGGCAAATTTCCCTTAGAAAGGTTAACACCTTAGATAGGGTTTCGAGGAAGTTGGCCAATTTGATTGGGTTGCAATGTTGCATTCTTTATAGGCGGGTAGTTGAGTACCTTGATCATATCCTCTAGAGCTAGGGCCATTTACGGAATTTGGCTTGAACCTAACTAGACATAGGGGTTGTAGAAAGATGATCAAAGAGTTACTTCTCCACCCTCCTTTTGATGAGAAAGTAATGATTTTGTGACAGGCCGAGTGTGGATTATTTTGTAGAGTCTTTGGGGAGAGCGGTATAACAGAGTTTTTGGAGGGCTTGGAAGGTCTTCAAGTGAGCTTTGGGCTCTTATTAAGTTCAATTTACCTGTGGAGTAGTGGCTAAGTGGCTAAATCATTTCGTAACTATCTGTTAAGTCTTATTTTACTTGAATTGAGGTCCTTTTTTTAGTTTACCTCCTTCTGTGAGGTCCCTCTTTTTTTGTCCTTTTTTCATTTTTTATCAATGAAAACTCAATTATTCATTAAAAAAATATGTAAAAAAAATCAACTTCAATGGAATTGTTATACAAAAATTATAAAGATGAAAGAAAATATACCTGGCCCTTCTTGATGAATCTTGCACGCTATCTTTAAAATGCTTCATCTCCTTTGAAGCCACCGGAGGTTGACGTTTCAGATGTACTACTCCAAAAGGACGGTCCTCCAATGCATTTCCAGAAGAAACACCTAGAGCTTTTTTCAGCTCCCCTGAACATGAAATTTTTTGATTGCCTAATGTAATGGGCTCCAACGGTAAGCATTGGGGCAAGGATGGCATATTTGATGGTACAAATGCACTTCCTCGATTTAAGTTATTCCCAGATCCTATCATCATACACTTGAAATAGTCTTTCGATGTTCCAAATTGGCTCAACAATCCTTTAAAGAAAAATCAACCCTTGAATATCAACTTCCTACCATTATAAAATCACAAAGAGAGTAGAAACAACATAAAAGCTCTAATTCAAAAAACTATAAATGCATACACGTAGTTTGTTTGTTTGTTTGTTTGAAATAATTACTTATTAAAAAAATCCTTCATTAACCATCTGAGAATGAGATTATGACAGCAAGACACCAACAATAATGTAGTAAACAAGATACGACGATTGGAGGCACCCACAAACATAGAAGTGGTCAAACGGAGAGGACTTTCCGTAAGATTATTTTGAATCTAGTATGGACACTTGATTGGTCGAATATGTTTTTGTGGAAAGCAGCAATGAACAAAATAAAAACCACTTCCGAAGTACTGCTTTCCACAATGAATAGGGCTATTACAGTAAGCCGCCATAACCAAAAACCATCATAACCGGACATAAAATTATAAATAAATAATAAAAACCGACAGAAACTTTTCAGTGAAATAGCAAAAAATAATCACAATACAAGTACATCCACCAGGAGATCACAGGAAAACAAAAATATTTTTTGTCAAACTGCAAGACTGAACCAATCCCCGTTTCCTTCTCGAATATTCTTCGAAGCCTTTGCAATTAAATGTCCCAAATAATTGCCTCAACGGCTTACTACCATACACACAGCATTCCCTTTTCATACGTTGAAGCGTTGACAAGGATTCACTTCCAATAAACCATAATAAACGGCAAAAGACTACTCTCAAAATCGACAATGAAACAAAACTTGCGGGTAAACAAGTTGGGAGTCAGGAAAACCACGTACTTCTCCTGCTCGCGCACAAATGTCGCGGAATAAATCAGCAAAAATATGGAATTATTTCAGAATAAGCGATTTAAGCGGCCAAAGAATCACGAACTTAGCAATCTAAACATATTGAGAAATGGAAAAGTGAATGAGCGGTAAAACCCTAAAAATAAGCAAATGTAAAGGGAAGGAAAGAACTGCGGTGGATGAAGATCAGTGAAAGAAACGAAAAACCGAAGGCGATAGTTTAGAGAATACCTGAGAGAATCCCGAAGAGGTCAAATGGTGAATTGATCCACTTCGCTCCGATCGAATTGAGACAAAGATTAAATCGCAGCGTTATATATGCCACGAAGAACAAAGGGAAGGAGAGTTGCAGTAGTGGAGGCGGAAGGGCTAAACGACGTCGTTGAATACATGTTTTACCCTGCGTACGCGCCAATCGGCTGTTCTCCTCTTGGGATCTTATTATAATTAATAAATAAATAAATAAATAAAAATTCAACTAAATTATTAGAGAAAAGGAGTTAGTGTCCAAGTAGCATATGGAAGCCCCTTAAAGAAACTTGGTTGACATATACAATGTATGTCGAACATGTGATTAGGAGCTTAATATAATAAACGTTTGTGAATATGCTATGAATTTACGAACATTATGTATGTTGTATAACTCTAGTTTATGTTTATGAACCGGTTATGATATGATATGTGTAATTTTAGCCTACTAATCCCTGTGGAACCCCTAACCAACGTATTGTGTGCTAAGTTAAGAACAATGATTATTCTTGACCGTCATATTGTGTTCGTAATTTGTAATAAGCATGAACAAAGCATACATATAAAGCTTAAGAATAACTAGATCACCTGAATAACGATAGAGAGACCCTAGCATATGAGACTAGAAGCCAAGGTAGTGATTGGACCGAGATTCCGATCTAGACTAAATACCTAAAAATAAACCGTTGCGAATAAAACTTAAAACATACAAGAAAGATAATTAATAAAACTCATTGATAACAATTTTGTTACTTACTAAGTAAATTAATTAATCATCAAAATTACCTTTAATTTTTTTTTAGATGGACATGATGTAGTGTGATCGAGACGACAATGTAGTCGAGTTGCAGATTCTAGGGATCCTGTTAAGGATATTTAGTAATAAATTATAGTTTACCCTATATATCATATTTGATACTTTATTATAAAGCAAATATCCTTATTAACATATGTATCTTCCCATTTATTGTTATTTCCGTTTATTACACTTTCCATATCCTTATAATTTATTTGATTATAAATAAGATAACTTTCACACCATTTAAGTGCGGTGGATTAATCAACCATTCTTATGGTATCAGAGCCATTTTGGTTTAGCAACTCCGATCCTTTCTTTTCAATGGCTTTTGAAATCTTCTACTGTTCTTGTGATCCAATTTAGACCTGAATCCGTTTTAGATGTATTTACTTTGTTCTATTTTGGAAGTTATGATGAATGTTTATATTTATAAGTTGTTCTTGTGTTTCATGAAAATTTGTATAAATTATGTTTTAAACTAGAATGATATGAATTGTATAAGATATTGTTACAAAATATATTATCGTCAATAATAACAATCGTGAATCGAGTTTCTAGTGAACAAACATTACAAGTTAGTATTGGAGTCCAGGTTATAAGTTTGGTAGTGTAATGCTAAAAAAAACAGTCAAAGTCGAAGGGACAAAATGGGCATTTTGCCCCTCAGCCCATTATAGGGGTCTTTAAGGATTTTACATAGAGTACCTGCAAAAGAGAAAATGTGACAGAGGAAGTTGAGAAAAAACTTGAGAGGGAAAAGTAAATCGATTGAGTCCTCAACGGAGAATCACCAACGAAATTCATCCTCTACCGAGACTTACACTTTGGAGCTTCTTCATGGAGAGAAAAAAGACTTGTGTTGTTGAGGTTCCATCTTTCGTCAAGATCCGAGAGAAATCCGCAAAATAAGATCTCAAGCGTTACTCTTCAGATCTGAGATCTTCGTGTGCAAATAGAGTGTTAAAGTTTGCTATCTTCATCTAGGGAAGATCCACCACTGATTTCATGAGGAAATTGGACGAAACGTTGAGATCTAAGAATCTTTCCAAGAACGGTAAGGATATTATCAGACCTCTTTCCAACGCTCATAACTCGTCGTATGATTAAGTAAAAATCAAGAAAAAAAATATTGGCACGTAGGTTGTAGTATGATCTAAAACTTTGTTGAAGAAGTCATTACGGTTTGGATTAAGAATCGAAAGATAGAAAAACGAGAAGAACGTCGGAAATCTCATTTTTCTGCTAGGAGGAGAGAGAAGGCGACAGCGCCCCACGTGTCAACCGGCAAGAGGTCTTCGTGCGCCAATAACCACCGGACACGCGTCGAATGCCGCCTGGAGAGACGCAGCTCCAGCCTTCCAGCGACACGCGTCCGCGGCCATGCAACCCGACCTGCGTTCCTTGCTGACCCAGTACCCGCGTGAGGAAACGAACCGCGGTCCATCCCAACCACTGCACCCGAACCGAACCGACGACCTATAGCTACAAAAAAACGTGTGCGCATGACACTCGTGCGTGGAACCTGCGAGTGAGCTTGTCGCGGCGCATGGCTGGCGCGTGTAAGCCCGATTTCGTCCCGTTTGACTCTTGTTTTCCCTATTTTCCTCCTGAATCCAATCCTAACTCATATTTTATATGAAATAAGATCTAATTGAGAAAAAATCGGTACTTTTGGACATGCTAATTGTGTGAAAACGCTAACGTAAGGGCACGCATCATCTAGGTAAGTCACCACACGGAACTTTAGGAAGAAATACTTGTAGGAGTCACTTGGTTATGCACGCATGCTAGTTCAAGTACCTTAGATGGTAGCTTTCCATGTTTGAATGTAGGTAATTTGTTTGTTAAGATTATGGATGTATTATGTGAAGTATTTTGGGAATTATCTGAGTGTAGCAATTATGATTTAAGCTTCCTCTTTATGTGTATATGTTTAATTCATGCTGAAAGGAGGATGAGAACTTGTGAACTCTATGCTCCGAGAGTTGATGGATGTTATCGCCCCGTTTAGTATGTATGTTTATTTTGTATGAATTTTGTATGATGATGGTGGATGATAGATGTGTGCACATTCAGTTAATTTCCATGACCCACAAGAATGATAAAGTCGAGGGATTTGTGGTTAGAGTGACAAGTCACTAAGGTATAGACCTAACATTTTCCCTAGTAGACTATAAGACCACCACGACATACGAACCACCTCTAGAGTAACCTTAGGCTGCATGTGTGTGATTGGTGTCATAGCTTCGTGGGAGACCAAAGGGTTCCTGATTAGAATCCGACTGCTCTTAGCCGTTTTAGCATGGAAAACATGTGCACACATCGTATAGATCATTTAGCTGGATGGGTTAAGGGGGGTAGCTCTCCCCGACCAGGGAGATTGTTATGGGCCTAGGGGGTTGCAGCTCAATTCCTAGGTAAGATACCAGATAGTCTCAGAGCCATGCCGAGGTAGCTACTCGTAAGGTACCAGTCATTACATAGGTCGGTATAAGGGAACTCTTAGGGGGTTTAAATGGAAGGACAATGAACCAATGAAGTCCCAAGGAGCTAAAATGAAAACTAGATGTCCTAGAGTTAAAGTAAAGTCCGTGGGAGTTTGTTAAGAATAGAATGCAATAAGAGCCTACAAGTAGGTGACTTACTGAGTAAAGTCTGTCGGGTAAATATTTAATGTGAAACACCCATTTAAAGCACACGATGTTGGTGTTGACAAGGCGAGAAACTTAAATCCAAGTGTCATTTTGTTGTAAAGCTCAAATTTACTCATCTATGGCAGCAAGTCAAGTAGGATTCTTAACAGTAAATTTGAATCATCTTAGCTCAATGGATGCAAGAAGAGCATCAAGAAATCCAAATGAGCCCAAGACACCAAAATTTATTGGAGGACAAGTCTTGATAATACTAGCTTTAGCTAGTGTGATCATAGGATGAGAGTGATGGCTTTTTGGCCCTTGATCTCATTTTAATTAATTTCAATCCATTATGATTTATGTTTTGATGATAACAAACCTACTTTTAATTATTAACTATTTTCAGTATTTTGAACGGTCCACAGTATAAGGTTGGGAATAACGATTTCAACGATTTTTCAATTACTCAAATCAGAGCTAAAACGAAGAATTTACAGTCGAGACAACATACCCGACGTGATGATGTGACAGCAAAATCAAAATGATGGACAAATCAAAATATATCAAAATATAACACTTCTAATTTTGGAAGAGTAACAAATGGTGAAGTTTTTCTTATTATTATATTTCTAAATAAAATTATTTTTACAAAATATAAATGTAAATATAATCGTTACTCACATCGATTTTTATTATTACTATATTTTAAATTTTTGGTGGTTATTCACATCGTTTTTATTATTATTATATTATTATATTTATAATAAATTTTGAAAATTTAATTTAACAGTTACTCACATAACTTTTTATTATTATTATATTATTATATTTATAATAAATTTTGAATTTGTCATTTTACATTACTCACATGGGTTTTTATTATTTATATATTATATTTAAAAATTTTAAATAAATGAATTTAGAAAATTTTCTTCTTTATTTAGTTTTAATCTCCACCTTCCATTACACCTAACACAGTCTAATGGTCAATATTAATTTCTATATTTGGGCCACTTTTCTTTTAGGTATAAACTCATCAACTTTCCCCACATTTTCAACACACAACTTCCATAAATTCTCCAATCCTCATTTATTCAAAGTCTCCATTATTTGTTGCTCTCTCCAAGCTTCCAATTTTATTTTTATCTTATTCTTGAGAGAGGTTTTTTATTGTATTGTGAGAAAATAGTTGTGAGTGCTCTAAATTGTAAATCTATTCTTTGAGAGAGTTGTGGTGTGTTACTACCAAATTCAAATACTTGTACCGATTTGATCCTGCGTCGCGGAAATGATTGAGTTTGCTCTTGAACTCGTAAAAAGAGCGGTATAGCGGTTTGACTCTGATCCGTGGAAAGAGTCGAGAAGGTTGTTTATTCAAATTCCCAAGAGGCGCTTGAGGAGTGGAGTAGGTCGAGTTTGACCGAACCACTATAAAACTACGGTGTCATATTTTCTAACACTTTCCTCTTTAATTTCAAAATAATTATTGTGATTTATTGCATGTTCTACTTGATTATTGTTTTGACTTCAATTATTTTGTTCTAGTAATTATCATCTTCTACTTAGTAAAAAGTTTCATCATTAGAAAAATTAATCACGTTTAAACACTTTTATTGTTAAAACCCTATTCACCCCCTCCCCCCCTAGGGTTGCCATACCGATCCAACAGAGAGTCCAAAGAAGAAGAGGAATCCACAGCATGTTCAATAGGGGCAGATCAGAAGCCGATGGTGGCAAAGAGGAACCTACAAGAGAAGTATCAACCTGCACAGACTCATCCATAAGGTCAGAAATATCACACGGAGAGGAGTTGGATCGAGATATATGTGGTGAAGAAAGGGTAGAGGAGGATGAATCAATATGGTAAAGACGCGATTACAAGAAATTTGAAATAAGAAGAGAAGAAAGAGGTTGGGCCTATGAGCTAGGAACAACAGAGAAGTGAGTTTCATTAAATTGAGCGTGGCAGATGATGTATAGCCTAGTGGTGATATCAAGACAACAAAACTCTTTTAGGAGAGACACTGTAACCCAAAAAAATGCAAAAAATGTTGTGGTGAGAAAGTTTATTAGGAATTTAATTACACAAGTAAGGATAAATATGATAATAAAAGGGATGAAAATTGTCTTAATGCGGGGAGTAGTCATTGATAAGTTCAAAGGGTGACTTACCTCCAATAAGTGGAGTGGGCAACTGGTTGATGATATAAGCTGTCTCAGTCACATGACGATGTTTTCTCTTAGCATGACCATTTTCAGCAAGTGTATATGGGCAAGAGAGTTGATGATGGATGCCAGACGTACGTAAGTGAGCTTTGAAACAAGTGCTAGTAAATTCAGCACCTCCATCGCTTTGAAAAATCTTTATAGGAGTAGAATATTGTATCAAATAAATCCTATTTAAATTTTAAAGGGTAAAGCCAAGTGAATAGAAATAATCATCCACAAAAATAACATCGGAAAGAAAACTCGAATTGAATTTTATGGGGAAGGACCCCAAAGATCACAATTAATAAGATCTAACACATGAGACGACCATGTTCATTGCGAGAATAAGGCAATCAATGACTTTTCGCAAGCTGACAGGTACTACATAGTGATGGAAAAGACAATTACGACGTAAGAAAAAAGAAATAACATAATAATTCACCTGACCTAGGCAAGCATGCCATAAATCATATAAATCACGTAGAGATTTATTTTTAAGGACATAAATAAAGGCAGAGTTGTCCTGCTCCAACACATATATCCCTTCATCCCTTTTATTGGACCACATTTCCTGTTAGACGATTTTAGATAGTAATAAGATTATTAGTAAATGTAACGGAGAGAGGAAAATCAGACGTTAATGTACTAATTGAAGGAAGATTTTTAGTGAGACGAGGGACAACCAAGATATCTAATAAAGTGAATATTTGGAATAGGAAAAAGAGTATCAGTGTAGTTAATGGGTAGGGAGGCACTGTTTCCTACGATCATAGAGTTCTTACTCTTGTAATTTTTAGATTGATCTAAAATAGATAGATTGGTGGTCATATGGCCGAAGCCCCAATGTTCAAAAATCAATCAGTAGCCACGAGTCCAACAATAGAACATGACGTGATGAAAGCTTCGGCAAAGTGAGTATGAGAAGAATCAATCTGGACGTATTGTCTGTTGCAGTGGTAAGCATAATGGCCCTTCATGTGGTATATTTGATAGCGAGGTGGTCGAAGACCCTAACTCGAGTGGGTTCGTCTTCGATTGGAAGAATTAATGTCGTGGAAATCAAATGACCTCACTAGTTGGTATAGGAAGAAATGTGACTTTCATGGGTGTGACCACGACTAGTGGTTGTGAATGTCGCGAGAGTGAAGTCATAAGCTTCAAGGGAGCGTTGAAACAATTCAAAACTTTATGCAGTAAGAGTGATCTGAGCAATAGAAAAAGTAAAAAAATCGGTGTTGAGTCCACAAAGAAATTAGTGCAATTTATCAATGTCCTCGACGGGTTTGCCAATAACATCAAGCTGGTCACAAATTGTTTTGAAGGTATGAGCATACTCAGCAACAAGTTTGGTGCCGCATTTCATCAACAGTAAGTCATCTTTGAGTCTCAGCTTATAGGCTTTTGAATGATGATTGAACCTAGTCTCCAATGCAAGCCAAACGTCACGGGTAGTGGAGAGACCAACGACGACAACAATGACTTCCTCAATGAGAGAGGAGAGCAGGAGACAAAGAAGTCGTTCATCGACTACTTTCCGCCAAGTATTTGGTGTTGTGTGTTGAGGAGGTTTCTGGTTCAAAACGAGGTGGTGGAATAAGAGTTCCATTAACGTAGCTCAACATGTTTAGACTCCCAAGAAGATGAGAAGTTGGTTTTTCCAAAGAAGATAATTGGAGGAAGAAAGCTTGATGGTGATAATATAGATTAAAGTGTTGCAAGGAAGAAGATGAGAAGAAGCTTCAGTAGTCATGGAGAAGAAAGGACCGGAGATGCTAAATCGGACATACTTTAATACCATGAGAATATTTGCTAAAGCCACCGCAACTAAAGGGGGGTGAAAGTTCTCTACTCATAATCATTCACAGAATCAAATAAGATCAAATAGATTACAAAAAAAAAAAAAAAAAAGA